>NC_092808.1:73058904-73358904 GCF_040954645.1 Diabrotica undecimpunctata
CCACTTCTACAACGTGACGGCGTAGTGGGATTCAAACGGCTATTTAAGGCGTGTGAATAGCGGAATTAGACAGTCTTGTAGCTAGCGCTCTAGGCTCCCTGACTCGCCGATGTAGTGAACCTGCGAGCCATTCTGGACAGAGAGAGTTCCGTATTGAGGATCGTACTCTGTCCCTAACCAAGCGGAACCCATCGGTGTTGCGTATTGAGCATTACCGCGGATCTGCACAGAACCAACCGGGACAAAGAGATTTCCGTATTGAGGATCATATTCTGTCCTTAGCCAAGCGGAACCCGTCGGCATTGTGTATTGAACATTGCCATGGGTCTGCACAGCTAAATATTTTGTTTTGCGAGCATATTCGGAGCTTTCGCTGAATTGAAGCGAAAGCGAGTATAAATCTGCGCGCGATCGATTTCCCCCATTTCGTTTCTTATTAGTAGTACTAATTAATTTCTTTTCTTTTATAAACGTTCGCCGAGGACTTCGTTCATCACGGGATCCAGTAGAATTCGTTTTAGTTTCATTCATTGTATAAGTATACAACGTAGAATTCCTTTTATTTTTATTTATTGTAGATATACTAAATTAATAGATTTATTTTTACTTCAAACCTGTGTTTTACTGAGTCTGTCGCCCCGAAAGAGCTACCCATCTCAAACTGGCGCCCGAGCAAAAATTAATAACATGCCGACAGATAAAGACACAGACTCAGTAACAGGTACGTCCTTAATTATTCTCGTGCATTTCTTAATGTTTACAAAGCTTTAGAGAAATATCAACAGACGGCAATTGGTGTGAAGTAGGCAAGACTATCGTCATTTTTTATGAACTTTTTATGCAATCTCTGAATAACAGTAATTTAAGTATTTGAAGTAAAACAGTCATTTTAATAACTATAAAGAAATCTAACAAAATACAAATAATGTTATCGTTATGCTTAGATGTATAATAAACGAATGATAACAAACTGATTTCCAAACCAGTATTTTTTAGCAGGTATTTTTGTTTACGCGTATCAGTTTGACCTGATCCACAAAAATACTTGGATCAACCACCTCTAGATCTGACAACAACAAACACAAAATAATCGTGTCAACGACGTGACTGAAAACTAAAACATGGCCGCTGACAATGCGCAAACCAGATGCGCGAACAATTCCCGCCGAGTCGAGTGCACCTTCGGGTTGTTCGGTGCTGCCACCACCAAAAAGTGACAAGTGACATTTCTGCGCCAGTGCATTCATTATGCATAACGCCATTTTTTTTAGTTGTAGTTTTATAAAAAGTAAAAACATACATTAGCTCTGGCTTGTTGCCATCTAATTATTATTATTATTGAACTAGTAAATATTGTATTAGCTCTGGCTTATAGCCATCTAATTATCATAAGTGAATGGTGAATAGTCTAAATTAAATAAAGGTGTCTTTCTATGTCAGCATTGATAAAGTTTCGTGAGTCTTATTTCAATTAATTAAGTATACAGTCCGCTAACCATCGAGGCTTTATTGTGCGTCTCGTACATAAATTATGGTCCATCGACACAGATGTGGAATCCAGAATTTTGGGAGCCCGAAACTGAAGGTAAATTCTCATATTTCCTGAAACATTAAAAAAGGAGCCCGCCAAATTTAGCGTCCAAGCTGAAGTTTGCTGCCATGCCAGGCTGCCAGCTCTAATGTCAATAAATAGAACACGGAACGAAACCGTAAGTAAGACTGCTCTCTTCCCTTTATGACACGAGCGGCTAGCTATCCAGTGGACGCGATTGTAGCGCCATGGCGGACATAATTGTAACTGAAGAGCTGTCATAAAATTTACGAAAAGTCAGTTTATTCAAAAATTTGAATAAGTAACTGACTTCGAATTTCAAACAAACAAAACAATATGGAAAGTGCAAAAAGTCTATGTGATTTGTGTGGTAAAGAATTTAAATGGAGAAAACATTTGTACTCTCATTATAGAACAGTTCATAAATTAGAGCCTTTAAAAGACAATCCAGGTAGTTATGGTAAATTAAAATGTGGGTACTGCAAAATAAGTGTTATTCATTATGACGATTTTCGAGATCATTTGGTTGCTGAACATCAAATGGATATTTTTCAGCACACTGTTAATTTTAAATCCATGAATGCTAAGTCCATAATGCAAAAAGTATTTTTTTAAATAATGAATGGGTTGCAAGTGAGTATATACTAAATTAATAATGAAATAAAAAACGTTCTCACAATCAATCAAATCAATTGATTGTGAGAAAATCTTTTTATTTCATTACTAATTATTTATATATTTTTTTGTTAGGTATAATATTATATTTTTGCATGAATCTTGTAGATTTTAATAAATGGAAAGCATCACAAGAAAAGCAGTATGAATGTATTTATTCCAAACAAAATGAAAACATTTCATCTCAAAAGAAAATTAGTTATTATATTTCCACAGATCAGGATCTCCAAAATTAGTTTCAGAGGAAACAAGAAAAAGAGTGATGAGAAGACAAGGTTCTTGTAAAATGGATTCAGCATGATCTTCAACTATTAAATTAATTGAAAACAAATTACTTAATTCAATTGAAGCCACAATTTGGACCCCTCACACCCATAACCAATCGCTTCGTTTTGTAAATTTATCCAAAGATGAAAGGTCACTGATTGCAGGTAGTTTTATAAAACATGTAATTGCACATAATTTTAATTAACTTGTTTTATAGGAAAATTATCAATGGGAGTATCCTTCCAAAAAATATTGGATGACATTCAAGACTCTAGTAGTAATATTGAACGAATGAGTTTGTTGAATCGAAAAGATCTGCAAAATATTGAAAAGGAGTTTTGTATACATAAATCTATGTATTTACATCAAAATGATGCTGTTAGCGTGAGTCTTTGGATAAATAATATGTGTAATAAATTAGGAGATGAATCACCTGTAATTTATTACAAATTACAATCGACAGTAGCAGAAAATAATATGTTTAAGGAAGACGATATTGTTCTCATCTTAATGACCCAGTATCAGATTGAATTATTAAAGAAATTTGGTACAAACATCATTTGTATAGATTCCACACATGGCACAAACAGTTACGATTTCCTATTAAGTACTCTTGTTGTCGTTGACGAGTATGGAGAAGGTATTCCTGTGGCATACTTAATTTCAAATAAAACAGATACATTTGTTATGGCCCATTTCTTTGAAATTATTAAAACTAAGACTGGATCTATAACTCCTAAAGTATTTATGTCCGATGATGATGCTGTTTTCTATAATGCTTGGGTAAGTGTAATGGGTTTACCTCTACATCGCTTACTTTGTGCTTGGCACGTCGATCAAAACTGGCGAAAACAATTAAAAAAAATAAATGGCTCTCAACAAGTTAAAGCTGAAGTATATAAATGCTTAAGACTTCTAATGGACAATACCAGTGTAAATGAATTTAGTAATCTTCTAGAAAATACACTAAATGAACTTCACAACAATGATACTACAAAAGAATTTGCTAATTATTTTCAAAATAACTATGTTAATCGAGTGGAATCATGGGCACATTGTTATAGGTATGGATTGGGAATAAATACAAATATGTATTTAGAAGCATTCCATAAAGTCCTAAAGCATATTTACTTAGAGGGAAAGAAGGTAAAGAGACTAGATAAAACGATAGATGCTCTAATGAAATTTACTAGGGATAAACTGTTTGATCGATTAACGAAGACAATAAAGGGAAAGTCAACTTATCGAATTACCTTAATCAATAAAAGTCATATTGAATCTAGAAGCATTAAAAGAGAAAATATTACACAATCTCAAATAAATCCTAGTATTTGGGAAGTCAAATCTTCCAGTGGTAAGATAAATTATTTTATCAGAAAAGAATGCGCTGAATGTCCTGTAGAAAACTGTCAACTGAGATGTAATATTTGCCGATCGTGTATACACATATATTCTTGTTCTTGTCCAAATTATCACATTAAATTTACAATCTGTAAGCATATCCATGCTGTATTAAGCCACATTAAGTCAGAACATTTGGATCCAAGTACCAGTACTACTATAGAAGATTCTTCAACTTTACCATCCTGTACCATTGATCACAATATTACTGAACTTAGAAAAATACAAGACAATCAGAATGCAGTTGATCGTATCATTGAAAAAATGACTTTACTCCAAGGCCAATTATTAAGAACTAATCATATTGATTGCAATTTGCTTCAAACACTTGAGAAAACACTGGATAACACAATACAGTCTGTTGTCAGTAGGGCATTTATTCAATCCGACGAAACAGTAAAGGAACCTGCAAATAAATGTATTGCACCTCAAATTCGGTTTACATCCACAAAAAAGAGAAGAATAAATCCCTGCTCACAGAAAACACTATGTAAAGCAAATGAAGCTGAAACTACTTACTATAAGGAGTTGCTCATGGGTTCAGCTTCTTCAACTACTTCCAAAGAAGTTTCTAGTGAGCATTCTTACTGCCAGAAACCAGTTCTATTTAAGTAAAATGTTAAAAACCACATTGTACCCCTGGACTTATATAAAGCGTTTGACCATACTAAGTAACTTTGAAATAAGGGAAATTATTTGCATTTTTTCAAAATTATATATACAACAGAGAAAATTATTCAAGTAAAATTTATAAACCCCAATACAAATACCTCAGGGATTAGTTGTTCTTCTTGTACTATTTTTTATTTGCATAAATTCATTATCATTACTACATTTAGAAGTAAAATAAAATTATTTGCTTATGATACCATTATAATTTATTTTAACTTTTTTTGTATTTTGTACACACTCGAATCTGATACGAGTGACCATTAAATTTTAAACTTTAAATTTTTCAAGCACTTGCGAAGTCGGTATTTGATAAATATCTAAATAGCAGTAAAATCTTTTCTACATTTTTACTTCTTCTTTTACAACTATACCTTTTTTTATTACCAAAACTGTGTTGTAATTGTAAAATAATACCCCTTTATTTATCTAATAACCTGCAGTAGGAATTGATACATGGAATTTTGTTGAATTGTTAAAAATCTGTTTTTATTTGAAACGTTAGAGTACTAAACAGGGGTACTTAGATACCTTTTTTTATGGCCAACTCAATGTTAAGACATTGTAAAATGAAATTTATTTTCTAATAACTTGCAGTCCGAACCATTGACAATAGATAGGAATTTAATTTTGTAGAATTTTCAGTATTTTGTTTTCATAGAAAGGGTTAGTGCATGTAAATCAGTCTGAAGTGAATCGTGTTTTTATATTCTCAGAAGTATTTTATGTCTTATATAGAGAGGTTTTATGTAGATTATTTGTATATATTATAAAGAATATATAATTTATTAACTCGCCTCATCCCCAGGTAAAGTAAAGGTGCTACGCCACTGAGAATACTTTTTTCAATTTAATTATACACCAACACAACATTTTCACTTTAAAAAAATTTGATCATTTTTTGACAGAAACTTCAAATTTAATGTGAAGATGATATTTTTTAATAGAGAAACTATTATAAAAAATTACTAGATTTGACACAAATTAAATCTGATATGAAATTTAGTTTATACATCTATTACTATTTTGTAAATTTATGATAGTAGTACATAGTACTAATACTATATTTATATGTTTTTAGTAATTAAATAAATGTAGTTAATTAATGGACTAATCATAAATTGTTATATCGCTTTGATTTACAGCGTAAGTTGTGTTGCAAATTATTAAAGGCTAGAAAAATCTGAAAATTTTCTAGGCATAATAAACATTTTGAAAATATGTGTTTTATTTAATATCTTACTAATTGTAATAATGGGTAAAAACTATTGTACCATAAATAAGGTAGATAATAACATAATATAGAAATAATTATCAAAATGCTAACATTTTGATGAAAATTCTTAATTGTTGGTGTTAAATCATATCTTAAAAATCATAAGGAGTAACACATTTTAATTTGTCCTATTACCTGTAATGTCTAAGGTTTGCTTATGAATTATTCTTTGAATACGTATATAGATGTTTTTATTTACGTTTTTTGATTCCTATAAAATTAGGCGAAAATAAATAATATAGACATTCGAATTTAAATTTACTTTTTGTTGTTTATTTTTGCATTCTTAGATGAAATGAGATGAAATGACAATGACAGCCGTCAACAAGCTGCTTTTATTAATATTTCTCCGTCGTACCGCATGGCGCTTCCATCGCGTCCACCTGATAGCTAGCCGCTCGTTTTATGACAATCATCGAGCCAAGGAACGCCGAGACACCAACTTGGATTTCTGTGCTCTGTGTTCGCGTTGACATTCACCGTTTCATTACGTCAAAAATTAACAATTTATTGGACATAACCCTATTAAGTAACAAATATTTACTTTGATTTCTGTTTTTAAAAATATAAGTATAGGTATTTGGTCCTATTTTTGTATGTATTGTCTTGTGTGTTATGTTTAATTAATATTTTAAAGGTAATTGTTTACTTTAACGACCGTTTTTCTTTTTTTTATCAGTGTTTCAGAATCTCATAGATACATTTGGGCAATTCGCATTTTAGGCCCATATTTATAGTCGATGCTCAAGTATCGGTCGATGCTTGAGGTCGACCTTGAATGAAATTTGTGTTCTATAAACCGTTCTCAAGTACGAAATCGAGCTTGAGTACGCAGAAATGACAGCTCGTACTCAAGCATCGGATCGACCTGCCTTGAGCACGGGATCCTAACCTAACTTTTGTTGTTTATATTTGTTAAATTTGTTTTCCGATTCGCTTCCAATATATTTTTTTTGTTTTTCTCATTACAATAAAAAATGTATGACGAAGTTGAAGAATTTTTAGAGTTTATTGATCATATTGAAGAAGGAAATCAGCCGGAACGTATACCAAAACGATATATTCGTGATATGGAAAATCCCATGGAGTTTTACCGCGATGTTGAATTTCGTCAACGGTATCGTTTCAACAAAGATACCGTTGCAGATACCATTCTGCCTCTGGTATTTGAAGGTCTACGAAAAGCAGACAATCGTGGTTTACCAATACCTCCAATATTACAATTGTTAATTTGTTTAAGATTTTATGCTACATCTAATTTTCAGGTTGTATCTGGTGATTTGCGGGGTATTAGTCAATCGACAATAAGCAACACCATTAAAAAGGTATCAATATTAATAGCTCAACGTTTAAATGATTTTGTAGGGTTTCCCCGTACTGGACAAGGATTTAGGAGGAATATAACAAGTTTTTATGAGGTTGCCTATTTTCCAAATGTTTCTGGGTGTATTGATTGCACCCACATCAAGATATCTAATCCAGGTGGTAATAATGGGGAAGTATTTCGTAATAGAAAAGGCTTTTTTTCATTAAATGTGCAGGTATAGATTGATCTTTCTTATCCAGGCCCTCATTATATAAATAAATTGCAGGTTGTTTCAGGTCCTAGAAGAGAGATTATGGATATTGTTGTTCGACATCCCGGATCAAGTCATGACAGCTTGATATTTGATCGAAGTGCATTACGAGTTAGAATGGAAAGAGGTGAAATTCCAGGATTATTAATAGGTGACAGTGGATATGCATGCAGACACTATCTACTTACTCCAGTATTACAGCCAGGTATTTATTGATAATTGGCTAAAAAATAGGTTATTTGATGGATATCTCTTTTTAGGTAATGATCAAGAAAATAGGTATAATAGTGCACATATAAGAACAAGAAATGTTGTTGAAAGGCTATTTGGAACCTGGAAAAGACGGTTTCCTTGTCTTCAACGAGGTCTACAAACTAAATTAAATACATCTCTTGCAATAATATGTGCTACAGCAGTACTTTATAATATAGGTTTACGAGAAAATAATAATGATGATGATGATTTTGTAGAAAATATTGATGTGCCAGTAAATAGAAATGTTAATGATGTGGAACGAGGTTTAAATTTTAGGAGACATTTTATTCACCAATATTTTGCATAAGAATTAAAATACATTATTGAATACTTATCTTATTATAGGTAGATATATGTTAGCATCATCATTAGCTTGATAACACTTTTTATTCATGATTTGTTCTTTTAATTTTTAAAATTTCAATATTTAATTGTATTCCTTATATCTAACCTTTGTTCAATTGGCATTTGTTTGTTTAGTTTGAGAATACATTATTGAATACTTGCATTATGTTAGCTGTAGTATGTTTTATCTTATTTCTCAAAATATCAGCATCATTATAATTAGCTTGATTACACTTCTTGTTCATGATTTGTTCTTCCAATTTTTTATTTTTAAAATTTCAATAGTTTATTTCATTGCTTCCTTATACACAAGCTTTTTTCAATTGGCATTTGTTTGTTTAGTTTGATAATACATTATTGAATAGTTGTATTATGTTAGATGTAGTATGTTTTATCTTATTTCTCAAAATGTCAGAATGATTATCATTTAAAATTTCAATATTTTATTTTATTTCTTTCTTATATCTAATCTTTGTTCAGTTCAATTCAAAGTTGTTTATTTTAAGAATACATTATTGAATACTTATATTATGTTAAATATAGTATGTTTTTGTCTTATTTATAAAAATGTATTTTTTTATGTTTTAATTTAAAATAAATGAGGGTTTTTCACTCACTATGCTCAGACAACTTAAGCAAGTATGTCTTTACTGAGTACAAGGAGTTTCCCTCCTTTTAATTAAGTGTTTATTCCTTTCATAAAACCTTTCCTTACCAAATAAAAATTATACAAATTTAGAATATTAATATTCTTTATTTAAAAAATTATACAGTTATAATTAAATACAATATAAAATAGATTATTTTATTTTATTTTATAGCTTCATCAGGAGTAAACTGTAAAACAATTAGAACATTACAAAAAAATGATGTAATTATATATATATATATATATATATATATATATATATATATATATATATATATATATATATATATATATATATATATATATATATATATATATATATATATATATATAAACAAAGAAAGCAGTTTATTAGGGATGCAGTCAGTAGGTTTGGCCAGGATGTTATAGAAACACTCTTTTGACTTTTGGTCGAGCTTTCGGAATTACTTTATTCCTTCTTCAGGACACTGTAATTAGAAGAAAGTGTAAATATTTACAACATATCTCAAATTATCATTACAACTTACTAGTCGTTGAGATTATCTGTGTAAAGCTACGACACTCAACATTGAAAACACACATATAAATAATTTCCCTAATAAACTGCTTTCTTTGTTTATATAGACAGTCAATAATATCCAGTATTTCTTATATATATATATATATATATATATATATATATATATATATATATATATATATATACATATGTATATATACATATGTATATATACATGTATATATTGCAGTGGCAGCAATTTACTAAAAATTATGCAAACTCAGTATTTTAATAATTTTCAGTAAACAACATAAAAATATGATCTATGTAGCAATCAATACTTAAAAAAACTGAAAGAGAAACATACATATTCTAAAAACAAAAGACTATACAACAAATAAAAAGGTAAAACCATATCTTACCAGCTGAAATTAAAATATTAAGAACCTTAAATCTACATTAAATACTATCTAGAAATAAAATAAACAGGAAGGATAATAGAAAGAAAATAACCATGATTTTACAACACAAAGTATATTTTTTTTTTTTTATTTTTTTTTCGTCTTTATAGAGGGGGGGTCTGAAATCTTCAAAAGACATCTCAGTCCAGGACGCCGCCTGACTGACCTTAGTGCAGGATTCATTCTTCGTAGTCCCAGCGATAGTTCCCGAGGTACTTTAAAACGCCCTCTCGTCGCTGATTCTACGTCAAATGCCTACCTGCTAAAACAGACCCTCCTCTGACATTCAGTGCTCCGAAAGTGAAAAGGCCACTGTAGGACTGAGTTAACACTATCTTCAGTTGGGAATAAGCCACAATGTTTATTTATATGTTATAGTTACTGATGTTTTGATGTCTATGACCAGATATTGTTACCAAAAATACAAAATTGTGATTTATTTTCTGAAAATAAATCACAATTTTGTATCTATGATAACAGCCCTCTGGTCATATAGATTGAAAAAAATCAGTAAATAAAATATGTAAATAAATATATTGTGGCTTATTCCTAACATTCTCTCTAAAAATGCAGAGTACCCAACAAAGGAAAAAGATCTTCTAGCGCCTGAAAATATACAATTAATTATAGCCAAATTCTAGTAACAAGTCAAACATGATAAAATCTATAATTACCCTTTTTTATAGTCTATTAACTTCAATGAAGCTAATTCAGCTTCATCAGTAGCTCTCTGCCTCTCCTTCTCAGCTGCTTCTCTTAAGGCTTTTGCCCTCAGCATATCTTCTTCCAAAATCTTCATTTTCATCCTGTGAATCTCGTCTTGCTGTCTGATGGTATCCCTCATTTTCTTGGACCGTTGTTTATTTTCAGACAATATTTGTGGTATAGCACCCAGTGCCCTGCTAGAAGTAGGAGTGTTTGCTAAAATTGATATTATTGTTAAGTACATATGGCTTTAACTACATTTAAAACACTTACCACTTTGAAGCACATCATCATCATCCTCTTCTGTATGAACAGCAGGTGTCACACTACAAGTATTACCTGAAACTATTATTAAGTGTACAGGAAGACTGCTCAAAATTATTACATCATACTTACATAACAAGTCCATTTCTTTGTACTCTGTAGTGGGAAAGAAGTGAGGGGGGTCAGAGGCTACTGATGGTCCTGCTATTGAGCTTCCTAGCTGGTTGAACTGTTTTTGGCCTACAATTATACTATGAGTAAAGCACAGTTACAAATTTAGTACATTTACCTTTTTCAAAGACTGCTGTGCTATCAAAAGAACAGTCGATGCTGACGTCTATATTGAGACCAGCCTCTTCAACTAACTCCAGCACTGCATCACACTCTGGCTTCATCGGGGGACCACCACCTGTAGCTAACATGCTGTGACGCAGTGCTGTTGTTTCTTTGCGTTTCCTATGATAAAAAAATTATTGGTCAATACTTAAGCATTTGCTTAAACTAATAAAAGTATTCTACCTTTGTTTTAGGTTGTTCCACAATTTTCGAAGCTGGTCGCTGGTCCTGATGTTGTTGATCTCAGGCTGGCAGTTATAATTTCTTGTTATTAACTCCCAAGCCATCTTTTTCTCCATTGTCGAAGCACCGTCTGTCCTTTTATTCTCTACCACACCGTTTTCAGTTACCAGCTGGATTAGGAGAACTTTTTCCTTTGTTGAGTAAGGTGCATATTTCATGCCATTTCCACTCATCTAAAATTTAGATAACCAATTTATTTAGCGTACGGCTTATACAGACAATATAATTATAATGATTGTAACGCATTACACACATATAAATATATCCAAAAACAAATATACATGTAAGCATATATTGAACATCTAAAATTATGCCTCAGACACAGTAACAAAATGGAAATTAATTCTCTAGAATAAATATTTTTTATAATATATTACATACCTTAAAATAGTTAATCCAATATTAATTTCAAACACAAAATATTAATACCAAACACAAAATTTCAGTAAGTATACTATACTATAAACCAACTTTGCGCGGGCTAAAGCATAAACTAAATTTGGCGCTAAAAGTTTAGTCACAATTATGATATAATTGACAGAATCTTCTTTTTATTCGATATTTATTCGAAACTTACTTTTACTGTACTAATTTTTCGTGCTTGAGATCAACCTTGTACGAGAATACCCGAAGTATCGTTTATAGAACACAACAAATACTTGAGCATGACTTTGACGTAAGTTCGACTTGGCGGAGCACATGCTCAAGCACGGGCTTGAGTACCGACTATAAATACGGGGCTTAGTGCACTCTAACCTAACCAAATATATTTCCTCAAGGCACCGCGTCACAGTGTTGCCGTATTTATTTTAGTAAAATATGTATATGAATGTTACAAATATAAAGTTACTTTTACGAAATAATAATTTGTGTTATGAGAAGCTACAAATTTTAAATAAGTATAAAACTTGCCATATTTTTTTTGTAAAATGTATACGAAGGTTTAAAATATAAGTTATTTTTACGAAATTATAATTTGTGTTATGAGAAGCTATAAGTTTTAAATAAGTATAAAACAAATATTTTCTGTTTAAATGCAGTTAAATATTGTAAATTAGCACTTTCCAAATCTTATCTATTAGAAATCTTTAATTTAACTAAAATCTATGAATTTATTGATTATCTTTAATTTAACTAAAATCTATGAATTTTTATATAATTTCAATGCATTTCTATTATATACGGTAATTTAATTAATACTATTAATTTTTTATATCATTTTAATAAATTTTATTGTATATGCATTTGATTATCTTTAATTAACTAAAATCTATTAATTTTTATATGCATTTCTATAATATTATGTGAGAGTATGAAAAAACTGGAGACTTGGCAACTGACACCATTTAAGAGTATGTTAACTGTCATATAAGAGCTTGGTTAGGTTAGAGTGCACTAAAATGCGAATTGCCCAAAATGTATTATGAAGTACAGTTATACAATTAAGGAAGAAAAACCATTATTTAAAAAATAAACTTCAGAAGTTACAGTCTACAGAAAAGAAGTATATTGACAATTGAAAAATTGAAATTTTATAACCTATTTGTGTGGATATTTAATAAAAAAATGTTTAAGAATTCCATAGTTGTGAAATATGTGGCATATACTCAAAAAGTGTAACCAATTTGTGAGATACTATTGTATATTAATATTTAACGGATATGAAAATAGAACTGGCGAGACATATGGTAATCTAAAAATGCCTACTGGTGATTTTATTAACTTTATTAGTATACTTGACTGTCTCTTTCACAAGAATTTTGACATATTAGCTGTACAGCCGAATATTATTAAAACATATGTTTCTCTATTTAGTACAATAAATTTTAGCCACCCTTGTGAACAATTTCCACTAAAATATTGTAGAACTTTATTTAGCTGTGTACGTTTGTACTATTCATTAAAATTCATGAAGAGAAATTTGAAACTGAAAAACATGAAAATATAACCAAAAGAAAAAATAATAAATTGATTATTTGGAAACATCAATAAAGCATTATTTACTTATTTATAACAATATAAAAAGTCAAAATACTCTTTTTTTATTACAGTGATCAGATAATATCGATTAATAATTAATATACCTATTTAGGGGTTTTCTTCACATTATCTTATGTTTTTAGTGAGATGTAACTAAAATATCTGATCATATTCCATAAAAATGTATTGAGTATTACTTCTAATTAATTATATTGACATTAATCAAGATCAAGTAAACAACAATGTAAAATATCATTCAAAATCACATTTGAACAAAAGCAATTGTTTATAGAATAATCCATACTCCTAAATTCCTTTAGCTAATTTCTTTTCATATTCCTTTGGCATATTAATTGCAAAGCCGAATATTATTAAAATAAAATATTGTATAACTTTATTTAGCTGTGTATGTTTATAATATTCATTACAATTCATGAAGAGAAATTTCAAGACTGAAAAACATGAAAATATAACCAAAAGAAAAAATAATAAATTGATTATTTGGAAACATCAATAAAACATTATTTACTTGTTTATAACAATATAATAAGTCAAAATACTCTTTTTTATTACAATGAACAGATAATATCAATCAATAATTAATATACCCATTTAGGGGTTTTCTTCACATTATCTTATGTTTTTAGTGAGATATAACTAAAATATCTGATCATATTCCATAAAAATGTATTAGAGTGTTTCTTCTAATTAATTAATAATTAATTATATTGACATTAATCAAGATCAAGTAAACAAAAATGTAAAATATCATTCAAAATCACATTTGAACAAAAGCAATTAATTATAGAATAATCCATACTCCTAAATTGCTTTAGCTAATTTCTTTTCATATTCCTTCCCGTTCACTTCTTCAGAATTTACATTTCCATATATCTCATCGCAGAACTAATTATGGTTCAAATATAGGTATGATCTGACTTCTCATACATGCAAACCAGTGCTCATGAGATATAATTTGTTTAACTTCTGAAATTTTAAACTACAAAATGATACTTTGTAAACTTAATGTGTACTTGTTTTATACATGTATATTTGATTTTTATCTGTAATTGTATTTATCTACAATGTATTTTTGTCTAATTTTGACAGTGGGTCTGTCACCTTTGTTATTATTAAATAAACAAATAAATGTAATATCTAATGCAACATGTAATAATAAATGAAGTTCATTTAAAAATTTATTTTTTATTTCCACAAATACATTCTTACCATTAACAGGATGACGCTACTTGTAGCACTTTGTACGATTCCGTTAGACGTCTAATGTACATCAACAAGGATTGTAAGAAAAAACTCAAAGAAAAATTGTGCTATGAAGTACAGTTATAAAATTATGGAAGGAAAACCATTATTTAAATAAAAAATTCAGAAAACATTCTGTACATTCTACAGAAAAGAAATGTGTCGATAATGTGACAATTGAAGACTATACATATTAGCTGTAAAGCCGAATATTATTAAAACATGTTTCTCGACTTAGTACCATAACTTTTAGTCACCTTTTAAACAAAGTCCACTCAAATATTGTACAACTTTATTTAGCCGTGTACGTTTGTACTATTTATTAAAATTCAATAACAGAAATTTCCCTACTCAAAAATATGAAAACAAAACTAAAAGAAAAAATAATAAAATGATTATTTGGAAACATCAATAACACATTATTTAATCGTTTATATCGAAATAACAAGTCAAAATAGTCTATTACAATGAACAGGTAAGATCAATCACTAATCAATATACATATTTAGGAGTTTTGTTCACATCCTCTTGTGTTTTTAGTGAGATATAATTAAAATATATTAACTGATTTCAAACTCTGTATTTGAATTTTGAAATGAAACTTTGCATTTTATTCTACTTTATAACCATACAGCTTTAAAACTAGCATATTTATTAAAAACTGTTGCATAACTCTCCATTTGATTTTTTTTTGATAGTGTATAAGACAGTTCTGTGACAAATAGTTGTGAAACTTTAGAAAACAAAATCATAAATACAACGCAAAACAATTTTAGGTTTTTTTTTTTTAATTTCTCGAAGAATGAAAGAGTAGCAAGAAGAGTTTTGAAATTGGTTGAAATTAAAATCAATTTTGTTAAATAAATCAAAGTCGGCTCTGTCGCGTCCATATGTGCAGGGCCAGTCCACGGTTTTCGTCCAGAAAATATGGCGTCAAGGTCACCGAATTTTGTCTAAAAAGATCAAAGGTACCGCGGTGGCCAGTGTGACCATATTTAGTAGAAAACTACTTTTTTGGTAGATTTTTGACTTAAATTTACAATTTTTAGTAGGGAAGAAATCTTTGGTAGATTCTAGTAGTTTTTACTATAATTGAGTTAATTATAATTTCTACTTCTGTTTCTATTCGGAAATCTACTGTTTAAATTTGTTATCATCACAAAAAATTTGATATTATTTTTAATACGTTTGTATTAAAATTTATTTGATACTTCCCTGTACTGTTTAAAAATTAAATGCAAAGAATGAGAAATCCCGGAAATTCGTAATTGTAATTTAATACCTAAACCATAACAATTAACATCATTGGGTATGGGCACGTATTGGTAACCATAAATCTTTCACCCACTCTTAAAATTGTATGTATATATGGTAAATATTATGACCTAAATTAAATTCTGATCTGATGTGAGTATGTGAGCCGCCTTTTGCCCCATAAAATTTGAATTATGGATGTTTGGAATAATACCACCTAATTATTTAAGGTCTTTAACTTTTAAACAGCGATTCAGCGATTGCCATACCAATAATCACTTTAAACAGTTTCATTTTCATTCTTTCGTTAGTAAACATTATTCGTTAGTAGAAGCGTGTAGAAGGCAATAAGTATAAGAGGTGTTTGTTTTTCAAAATTTTTAAATATAGTATATTAAAATTATTTAAAATGAAAAGAAAATATGAACAATTGTACAGGACAGAATGGGAGAGCGATCCTTTGTTTTCCAAATGGCTTTGTAAATCACAGGATGGAAAAAGTGACAGTGCCCATTGTAAAGCTTGCAATTGTAAGATATTGCCTCGTATGGCTTCTTTAAAAGAACATCTAGCTACAAATAAGCACGAAAAAAATATGAGAGGATATACAGGTTCTTCACAGGTTTGTAAATTATATTTTATGTTTCGAGTTTTGTAATAAAACAAAAAATATTTTTTAGATAGACAAATTTTTCAAAACGACGTCCATTTCAAATGAAGTAAAAAAAGCCGAAATAAAAATGGTTGCAGTACTTTTAGAGCATAATATACCTTTTAGGGTAATGGACCATTTAAGTCAGGTACTTAGTGATGCTTTCCACGATTCTGAAATTGCTAAGAAGTTCTCCTGCAAAAGAACAAAATCCACTGCAATTGCCTACAACGTTCTGGGAAGCAATTTTGAACAAAGCCTCTTTGCAGATATACACTCAGGTTCTTTTTTCTCCATTATAATCGATGAAAGCACTGATGTAAGTACAGTAAAAAATCTTGCAGTAGCAATAAAATATTATTCTAACAATTCAGAATCAGTAAAAACTAAATTTTTTTGCATGTTTCAACTTGAAGGTGAAACAGCGGAAAATTTATTTAATACACTTTACTCGGGTTTGATGGATCGTGGACTTAAAATGGAGTCAATGATAGGGTTTGCGGCTGACACAACAAACGTAATGTTTGGAGCAAATTCTGGTGTAGTTGCAAAAATAAAAGAACTCAATCCTTACTGTGTATTTATCAAATGTGTTTGTCATTCAGTGGCGTTAGCAGTAAGTTATGCATGTAAATGTTTACCTCGATCCATTGACCAACTAGTTCGTGAAGTATATAATTATTTCTCTCATAGCAGCAAACGAGTACGGGAATTTAGTGAATTTCAAGCTTTCACAGAGACCGATAATCACCGTATTTTAAAACATTATGATATTAGGTGGCTATCCTTACATGCATGTGTCAATAGAATTTTAGAACAATGGTCACCTCTAATGCTATTTTTTCAAAATCAATATCTAACAGATAAAAGGCAACATGCATCTTGTGAATTTCTTTTTAATAGTTTCAATGATCCCGTGATGAAGCTTTATTTCTTTTTCCTAGATTTCATCCTACCTATAGTTAATAAATTTAATACCATTTTTCAAGGAGATTATCCATTAACCCATAGATTATATAGAGATATTAATAATATGTATTGTTCAATTTTGAGTTGCTACATGCAAAAAAATTATTTAAAAACTACAGCTCTTTACCAATTAAATCCAAAAGCTGAAATGTATTTCTTACCTAAAAATGAAATGTACTTAGGAGTAAATGTAGCTAAACATTTAGAAAAAACAAAAAACGAAATTCAAAAAGACATAGTCACTGATTTTTTTAATAGAGCTCAACTTTTTTTAATTGAATTATCACAACAATTAAAAAACAGGCTACCTGTACAAGATAATTTATTTGAAGAATTGTCTTTTCTTGATCCACAGAAAGCTGTATTTGAGGATTTTTCTAGTCTTTATTCCCTTCTTTCTAAATTTCCTAATTTAATTCATGAAACATCGATACAGGACATCGACAATGAATTCAGAGAACTGAAACTCGATACAGAAGTGTCTAATTTACTTGTATCTGGGAGTGATTCATCACCTGATGTAGAAAAGTTTTGGGTTAAAGTATCTAAACTTAGTAATACCGATGGAACCCCCAGATATAGTAAATTAAGCACATTTGCCAAACATATGCTGTCTCTTCCAGTATCGAATGTTACTTGTGAAAGAATCTTTTCGGACATTAACCGAATTAAAACCAAAGACCGAAATAGGTTTGAAAACCAAAACGTATCTCTAATTATGCATGCTAAGGAGGGTTTGCGAGAAGGAGATTGTACTAACTTTATCCCTAATCTTAATATGGTACAATCAATGGATTCTAAATTGTATAGAAACATTAACGAAAATTATAAAGAAAAGAAAGGACCTGAGTAGTTAATCCTAATATTAAATTAAGTATATTATGTATATTATTAAGTATTAATGTGTATTTAGTAAATGTAAATAAATTATAAGAACAAATCCTTTTTTATTTTGAAAAAGATTCCAAAGGAAATTATCAACATTCCTATTTTATTAGTAAAAAAAGTATGAAAAAAATAAAATGGAAAATAAGTAATACACATTCACGACATCTATGATTTATAATACCAATTTTACATTTAAACAGCATATTTGTAAAAGAAGGCGATATTATTGGTTCTGACGTCACATATTTAAAGCATAAATCATTTTTTTGCAATGGCGCATGCGTAGTATCATTTGGTAGTTTTTAGTAGATTTTCAACCTGATTGTTGGTAGATTCTCTAAAAAATATATGGTCACACTGGCGGTGGCGGTAGAGTGAGAATACTGGTTGTTATCTATACTGTGGTTATGTTTGAATAATAATTTTTTCCAATTCACTTCCAATATATATTATTTAGTTTTTCTAATTACAATAAAAAAAATGTTAGACTGTTATAAAGAAGTTGAAGAATTTTTAGAGTTTATTTATCACATTGTAGAAGAAAATCGTCTGGAACGAGTCTGAAAAATGGGCAATCGTCTATATGGGATTGCCCATTTTTCAAATGTACAGTTAATAGACATTTTCATTATGCAGGCTCCATTAAATGAATTGTAGCTCTTTCTGGTCATAGAAGGGAGATTATGGATCTTGTTGTTGAACTTAAAAACTTTCTTATACACTGATTGTAATACAATCATAGAAGCCATCCCCCACTGGCATGTTTAGAATCAGTGTATGTATATATGTATGTATATATGTATATTTTTAGGTAATGATCAAGGAAATAGATACAATAGTGCACATATAAGAACAAAAAATATTGTATTGTAGAAAAGCTATTTTGGAACCTGAAAAAGACAGTTTCCTTGTTTTCAACAAGGTCTACAATCCAAATTAAATACATCTCTTGCAATAATATGTGCTACAGCATTACCTTACAATCTGGGTTTAAGGGAAAATAATGATGGTGATGATGATTTTGTAGAAAATGTTGATGTGTTGGTAAATAGAAATGTTAATGATGTGGAACAATGGTTAAATTCTAGGAGACATTTTATTCAACCATTTTTTTGCATGAGAATGAGAATACTATTGAATATCATACTAAATGTTTTTTTTTTTCTATTATTTCTCAAAATGTGATCATAATCATTGGCTTGACAACCTTTTTTGTTTGGGTTTTGGTCTCTTCAGGAATACTTATTTCTCAATTCCAATCTATTTCAATGACTTATTCTAAGTATTTGTTACTTACCTATATCTAATCTTTGGTCTTCCTCGTGTTATATGTCCATCTGACATTTGTTTATTTTGGAAAGTATTTTATCTTTCCTCATATTATGTGGTCCTATTTTGATGAATGTTAATTTAACCCATTATGACCCGAGTTTTTTTTGTAATGTATGTATTAAAGAAACTAATATATGTTTATTAAAAATGTATAATAATAGACAAATTAACAATTTTTTAATCTAAAAATCTATTAACTAACAAAAAACGTGTGTTACATAAATGTAATGCTAGGTCATTATAGTATTGTAGCTAAAATAAAATATATTCTTAAAAAACACAACGAAATTTATATTAAAACTAGAATGTCCTCATATGAAAAATATAATTATTGCAGTCAATACACATGAGGACATCACATTTGCTACACATTGTTCGAGTACTACTGCTACACCCCTATCCTTCACAGCAACATCTTTTGTTGTTAGATATAGTTATTAAAAGGTGATTGTTTCCATCGCACCTTAGGTTGTCTGATATTCTATTAAGCGAGACACTAAATTTCAAAGAACTGGGTCTTCCACCATGCATTTGTATATTTGTTAAGATATGACTAAGCAATACATCTTCTGAAATCTAATTGGGAAATCTTGGTGTAGTAGTACTTGCAGAGTATCCATCTGTTATTAATACTTGCATCAATGAGCCATGTGAAGATATACCACCACCACTTCTTTGAATGGATTCCAATTCTATATGTAGATATGTTTTGGTCCATCAAATAGATTCCTCCCATATTATTAATATTTGGCAATGATTTTAGGTCTTGGAATTTTTACATATTTTTTTTTCTTATTTACTATATATGACCACAGTTCCCACAGGAGTAGCACCATAAGCTACAGATGCAGCAGCCAAAATGTTATTGTCTACTCACTTTATGAAATGCCATGATCCACATTCCAAATTTGTCAATTCTTTTTTTCTCAGTAATGAACAAGTTTTAGGAATTGTGTCACCCCTAAAGGTTCACAAGGGTGTCAATCACCCTAACATTGAAAGTTCTCTCAACATCGTAACTTTTCAGGTCAGACGCATGAACAAAGATCTAACAATGCTGTATAGTCCATTGCACTCCCATAGTTTCAGTCCACAACTGTTAGGAAAAATTAACCTTCATGTGCTTCTAGACAAACCAGGCTATTAACCTAATTACACGTCATTGAACTAACAATGGATATAATTCTTATCTATCTAGGTCTGGCTGGGTTTGCAAATTAATAAGTATACAGATAGGTTGGATTGCTTTGAAAAGCAAAGTACCTACTTTTAAAGTGCAGTTAATATCTTGCCTGTATGTGAGTTATTACCATTATGCTATGTATGTGAGTAATTCTGATTTTATATTTTTGTATTATAGGATTGTATTTAAATTGGGCAATTTCTCGTAGACAAATAAATAAATAAATTAATTAATTTCAAAAAGTTAACTATGTGATTTATATTAGTGAAAAGTTGAAAAACAACACATACTTCAAAGAGCCTAACGTTACATATAAGTAAATTTACAATTATCCCAAGCTGTTTTTATCAAACATAGAAAAAGTAACTAACTATTTTCACAGACAGCAACAAAAAAGCACTATTTAACAGTTTTCTTGTAAAAATATGCGTTTTACTCTAAAAATAAGGTTTTTGCAGCACTTACTTGAAACAAATGTTATGCTCTATGATACCTTCTAAATTATATTTAGTTTAGACTGCAGTTACTCACTAACTAAAACAACTATCAGTATGGCTTTGCACGGAAGGCTTCCTTATGTTTGTTTTGAATGCTTTATAACGTCATCTATGTGATTGTAGTCAAAATGAAACTTCATGTAAAGCTGACTAAATACATCTGCAAGTGTTACATAAAATTAACACTAGGTCATATATTCTTCTCCATCTGCCTTTTTTATTTTTCTCCTTTGTATATATGTCAAGATTGTTCTGCCTAAAGTAACCAATTCGCTGTCTTCACTTTGAGTAAGTAACCAGATTTCAGATCCATATG
This sequence comes from Diabrotica undecimpunctata, assembly GCF_040954645.1. Lineage (NCBI taxonomy): Eukaryota > Metazoa > Arthropoda > Insecta > Coleoptera > Chrysomelidae > Diabrotica > Diabrotica undecimpunctata. Next base: position 73,080,395 of record NC_092808.1, read on the forward strand.
TAAATACTGGATGTATTAAGGTTTTGTGCAATTGGAATTTACTCTTTTTTGTAATATCTCATATTGGTTGTTTAATTGAGCCCTGAATGATTGGTGATGATGAATTGGGTATGAATTGTTGGTCTTGCTATGTTAGATGCTATTTAGCCAGATTCCAGTGTATTGTTTATTTTATCTAGGTACTTGTCTACTGCTACTCTATTATTGTACTTTCACTATATATGTTTTGAATTTATATAGTAATCTTTTGTCTTTCTCTTGTACCTATATTCAACTAGAATTTGTTTATTCTGAGAATATATTATTGAATCCTTGTAAAATGTTAGATATACCTATTCTTTTTCATTTTATTTCTAAATATGTATTTTTTATATTCAATTTTAAAATAAATGACTGAGTTTTCCTCCTTTTAAATAAGTGTTTATTTGATAAACCTTTCCTTACCAAATATAAAATTAATTACACATGTAAATAGCAATACATATACTATTTATGTAGATGACATAGTCCTCTTAACAAGAAGAAACTGAAGTTGTTTGGGAATTTGAAAAGTGAAGCAAGAAAATTACTAATATGGTATGGTATATATAAAATTTAGTTTGTTACATATAAAGCATTTTAAGATATATATATATATATATATATATATATATATATATATATATATATATATATATATATATATAAAGAAAACGGTTGCGTTTCAATTTAATTTAAGTCCCTTACCACTCCCTAACACGTGTTTCTGGGTCTACCCGTCATCAGAGAGAGTTTGTAAGAAGAACATAAGTCACCTATTCTGGGCTCATATACAATAATTTTAGCAAAAAAACACAAGAAAGTTTCAAAACCACTTGCTAAATGTCTAAAATTTATATATTTTTAAAATATACAAAACCTCTGTACATGTTCAGTGTGGTTTTATTTCTAAATCTGTGACTTATATATAAAGTCACATATGTCAAACAGTTGTGACAAGTTATAAATAGAATGCTAGTGAAAATCCAGAAATTTGTATTTTTTAATTTATTTCAAAAATAATATGACTGGAATTACTGAGCTGTTTCATTCTCTTATTTATTATTATGTAATACTATTTTATTCTATTTCAAGGCATAAATGTTTGTTTTCTTTTAGATTGTGTCCAATGCAAATTTGGAAATTATGGACATAGTAGCTCACTGGAGAGGGAGCACTCATGACTCCAGAATATTTAATGAGTGTAGTTTAAAACGTAGGTGTGAGCAATCTGAGTTCAAAGGCAGATTATTAGGAGATTCAGGCTATGCCTGCACATCTTATTTATTTACTCCTGTATTTATTAAATCCACAAACAGAAAGGGAAGAACTCTACAACAGGGCATATATAAGAACCCGCAACTCAGTCGAACGGTGTTTTGGTGTGTGGAAACAAAGATTTAGATGTTTATAACATGGGTTTACCACCAAATTAGAAAACACAAAATTATATATTGTAGCATTGGCAATACTTCACAATATTGCCATTTACAAAGTTGATACGGTTGATGATATTGAACAATCAGGAAATGATGGTATGCCAGAAATACCTGCAATAAATAATACAATAAGAGGGAATACAGCTCGAGCTGCGTTTATTAACGAAAATTTTTAAAAACAAAATTTATTTAATAAAATATTTTACAATTCATTATGTTTATTAGTATTTTTTATATTTTCCCTTTGTAATTAAATATTTTTTAAAGTTTCCTCCTCAACTTTTATTTTGAGGCTCTGTTCTTTTTGAACCATGCTATGCTCTCTTGCCATAATTCTCATGCATCTCTTATGTTCAATTTCTAGAAATTCCATATATTTCTTGTGCTCTTTTTCTTTTAGTTCTCTTGAAAATTGAACCATACTTGCCACATATTCTTGATCCTGCAAATTATAATAATATACTTCTCAACAATTGAAGTGGATATTATGAAAATGTGTATTTTAGCAGTCAGCTACTTCACAAAAACAAATAGCAGTCAGCTACTTCATTGATTTAATGAAAATGTTTCCCTTTATATTTCTAAAGCTTCATCAGTTCACTGCAAAAAGGGAGTATGTATTACACAATGGTAGGTTCATTTCTTAGCCTTTGTCATCTTTTTTTGTAGTGAACTGATGAAGTCTTAGAAATATAAAGCAAAACGTTTTTATTAAATCAATGAAGTAGCTGTCTTCTATTTTTTTTGCCAAATAAAATGACTGAATAAACCTTTGCATTCCCTAGCTGAATATTTTTGGAATACATACTGTTAATTAAAATTTTCCAAAGGTGCTGTTTTTTATACCTACATACCTTCTTACTAATTTTGCGTTCCACATTTTTTAAATTTTTCCTAATGGGAGTGGAGATGCATGGTATGTGCTTGCCCCTTCATTAACATACTAAAATAATAATATGTGTTACACAAACAAAACTTAATTAAATGAAAATTTGTAAACTATTCTGCAAAAATGGTCATTAACTCATTATTTAGCTCTGGCACATCAAATCAACTAACCTGTTTCATTTCTTCAATCTCCACCTGTTCACTCTCCACCTCTGTAAATTCTTCACTCTCCATTGGTAACAATATATCATTCTCAAATATCTAATAAAAGATGTTTTCATTAATCATATACCATAATTAAAAAATTTAAATCTTTGATAAATCTACTGACCTTTAATTGGGTGTCCACTTCTTCACTAGTACTTGGTTCCATTTCATAGTTTGATAATTGTATTATCTGTGAAAAACAAAATTTAATGTAATGTATATAATAATACCTATTATATGAAAACTCACAGGGCCATCAGAATCATATACATTATGATCTCTCAACAATTCTGCAGGATTCATGATGTCCTTAATCTCCATCACTATCTCATCTGGAATTGTGAGTCCCTGTCTTTTTCTGTTCTCGATGTTCTCTTCTATAGTCGCTGTACACCTTGCGGGTATTCATTTTCATATGTTTCCATTGGGTCTGCAATTATCTTAAATCCCTAGGTCTGCTATTTACTTCATTGAACCTAAACAAAAAAAAAACAAAGTTGGGGAATTGTTAATTAAACAAATTGAATAAATAAATATGAAATGTCTGTGTACTTTTTACAAAAATGTTTATATAGGTATTAATAATTAATAAAATTTTATACTCACTTTTGATGAACTGCTTCCCATGCTTTTGTTTTTGATTTATTTTAGTTTGCATTTAAAGATTTCTCCTCTATGATGTGGGAATAGTCTCTCAAAATACTGTGAAACAATTGCTGGAATATTACAAAAAAAAACAATCAGAAATAGCAAAATTTCTAATATAAACTTTCTTTTACTTACCCTTTCTTCTTCATCCCAATTCATTGAACGAACACGTTTTGCTTTTTATTCGGTCATTGTAAGTTAAAAAGTTTAAAATTTTTCAGGTAAAAAGAACTAATATAAAATATAAATAAACTTTCTCAGAACACAGACTAACTAAAATTAACTCCACGTGCTCCGTGCTCCAACTTATGCTAACTGTCAAATTCACAAATATTTTTCTTCTTTTTCACAAAATACTCTCCATGTTTCTTCTTTTTCGCAATGGTTGCCAACATGAACTTGTTGTAACTATGAGGAGTAAACTAAAAAGACAGATTCACACTCAAGAAAGTTACTAGAAAAGTCACCAAATACATCTTCTTTTTTGGTTGCTTATCTCGGCCTTGCGGTAATCCAGTAATCAGTATTGGACAACCTCACATCGATTCTAACCTAATTTTGTTTGTTTATGTTTAAATTTTTTCCAATACACTTCGGCCCTGATTCTAATTGAGATTTCGACTCAAAACATGTCGAAATTAATATGGCGACGTCGAAATGCGACTTTGCGAACCTTGTGGATTTCAGCTGAACTAACCAAACGACGTCACTAATTTTCCACTTATCGAAATTAATTTCAACTTCAAGAAAGTGGTTGAAATTTCATTTCGAGTCCAAATTAATCTGACATGACTGACTGGACTGGGAGAAGTGAACTTAGGTTCAGTTTAGGTAGGCGGTGTTTTGATTCTTGCAAGGAAAACTGAGGCAAAAAGTATTAATATGGCTGTGTTTTAAGGACATTTGCTAGTTTTGGAGGAATTAGAGAGGATAGATATCCGACGCTCATAACGGAGGATAAGAAGAATGTTACGGGATACTCAAAATTCTTTTTCACTAAGTGATGCTCAATTTAGGCAGCAATTCCGGCTTAATAAACAAGCTGCAAATTATTTAATAAGGGTATTAGAACCATATTTGGAAGAAGGTGTTTATGCCTCTAGGATAACCAAAATGTTTAGGGTTAGTATTACTAAGCTGCAATAAATTTAAAAATATATTAGAATATAACCACTAAGTCAAATCTTAGTGGTTATAACTTAAAGATCTCCCACATCGCCTTTTTTTTCTTGCCATCTTTTCTTTCAATTCAAAATATAATTGAGAATGGCCACTATTTATGATTTAACAACTTAAACAAGAAAAAAAAGACGTTCACGTAACGTAAACAAAACAAAGATTCAACAAGCGTAGTGCAGCCAATAAACAACAGGGCCAACCCAAATTTTCAGCAGTGTCAAAATGATAAAGTAAATATCCCCAGTTTTAACTACAATCGAAATGAATGAGAATCGCTAGCGATTGCGACTGTCATGGCGTAGTCGCTTTTAAATTTCGACATCGAAATGAAATAGAATCAGGGCCTTCATCTAATTTATATAACGATTTATGTCATCGGCGTCATAGCCTGTGACGTCACATGATACCAACACGAAATATTTAGGGTGTAGGTGTGTTCTTTTTTAGAATCACTTTAACGAGTAAACTGGCATTACAGCCACTAGACATATTTTATTATATACTCGTAGAAATAATATTTAAAAATTTCTATTGATGTTAACTTAAAGAAATACACAATAATATGTTTCATTTAATTTGTATAAATGCATTAGAAAGCGTTTTTATCAAGAACATTTATTCGGAACACACTGTAACTGTAATCGAACGAAGGTAAAATTTTGGCATAAATTGGTAACACTTATTTGACAGTTGCGGTGTTGACACTTTTTGTACTTTATTATTTTAAATTTTAAAGTGAATATCTCTTGTTTTCTATTTTTAACTATTTAATAAAATCTGTTCTTTTTAGAACAAAATTAGTGTGTTTTATTTCAAAAATGCCACGTAAGAATTTAAATAATCGTTCTAAAGAGATGGTAGCTTCTTTGATTCATTATTTTGAACAGGAACGTGATAATAACGGCCCCATTCTACCCGTGCCGTGACTGCTGTTAGAAAAGTATGTTTTGTATATTATTGTAGATGCTTAAAATATACATTCTTGTTTTAGCTTGTAGCTGCAGCTATAAATTTACATGTTTCAACTGTGAGTTCTATTTCTCAGGCCGTAAAAAGTAATACACTTATATCACCGCCCAAAAAACGTACCAGGTCTAAGAAAGTTACCAATACTAATTTAATAAATACAATTGAAATTCGTAATACAATTTACAGTATGTATGAACGAAGTAAGTATACTTTTCGTTAGATAACATAAAGTTTATTAAGTTAAGAGCGCAGGAGCAAAATTTCAGATGAACATTTTTTAAATGCATTCATTTTTTTCGAATCCTGAGAAAACTATTTTTGAAAAATTTAAACCCAGAATGAAAAACTACATTATCACTGTAGGCCGAAAGTAAATAACAACGCACAAGAAATTTCTTTTGAATGAAATTTTCTCTTTTCTTTGCGCATATGAAACGTATTAGAATAAACATAGATTTCAGGAACTTTCGGCACTCAGCAATAATGCAATCTTTCATTTTGTGTTCAAATTTTTCAAAAATACTTATTACTTTTCTAAAGATTCGTAAATAATGAATGGTTTAAGGGCAGTTAAAGACTGAAAATTGAATGTTTTGTTTTTTTTTTTTAATTATGGTTGAAAATTATTTTTTGAAATCTTCTCTTTCCAACGATATATAACACATTATAGTAGAAAATATCCATGGTTATAAAATTATTTGTTTTTTGAACCTCTTTATTCTGAACTGGTCAACGGCATAACCAGAATAATCCTTAGGGGGTGGTAAAATATCTCTGTATCCTTAGATGATAAAAGATCCAAATTTACAGTGGTCGTAGATAGATAATATCAAATTCCAGTTAAAATTTTATTGAAAAATGTACAAAAAGTAAAATAAAAAATAGAATCTAAACTTTTTTGTGTTTTTTTTTTGTATTTTTAAATAAATGTTTTTTACATTTTACAAAAATCTATGCAGAACTAAACAATACATCTAGTTTCAAAATAAAAAACTAATTGCTTTGGTTACAGGGATATGTGATATAATGTTAACATTGTCGTTAAATGGGAGTTCAGATGCCCTTAAAGACATTGGCTCGAAATTTTGTGCCTACACTCATCAAATTTAATTCTTTTCAGAAGAACATGTGACTTTGGACTCTCTATTGATTCAACTGAAGGAAAAAAAATTGTTTAGTGGATGTCGTGCGTCACTCGGTACTGTACTGAATGACATTGGTTTTAAATGGCTCAAAGATAATCCAAGACGAGGACTGATGGAACAGTCTCATATTGCTGTGAAGAGAGCTGAATTTTTGAGACTATATCAAAATTATAAACATGAAGGACTATATAAGTTTGTTTTTATAGATGAAACCTGGATTTTTCAGAATGGATCTATATGTCACTCTTGGCAAGATGACAATAAAAGAAGTGTACGATCTATTAAAACTGATGGAAAACGGTAATAATATTTAATCGTATTGAAAAAGTAAAGGTGTTAAAATAATTCTTTTTTGTAGTTACATTATTCTTCATGTTGGTAATGAAAATGGTTTCATTGAAGGTGCAGAGGCTATATTTTCTTCTAAATCGGCTTTAATGGACTACCATGGGGAAATGAATCAAGAAATTTTTTTATTGTGGTTTGAAAATCAATTATTAAAAAGTTTGACTGAACCATCCCTAATTATAATGGATAATGCTCCATACCATAACATGTTGTTGGAAAAAGCACCAAACACATCTTCAACTAAGAGTGAAATAAAAGTTTGGTTAAATAACAAAAAACTACCTTTTAATGAGACTATGTTGAGAAACGAGCTTTTGCAGATTGTTGCGCAGTAAGTACCCCTAATAATAGTTTAGTTCGGGTTATCATATTTATTTTTAGAAACAAACCACCTCCAAAATACATTGTGGATGATTTAGCAGAACAATATGGCCATAAAATATTATGTCTGCCACCATACCACTGTATTTTCAATGCAATAGAATTAATATGGGGAACTGCCAAAACTTATTATAATAAACATGTTGGTAGAGATGGCTATAAAGAATGTGATGCTTTAAACATGTGGAAAGAAGCTCTACAAACTATTACACCTCAGAAATGGCAAAATTCTATTAGACACATAGAAGATATAATTAAACAGTGGTATGAAAGAGAGTGTATAATAGATAGACAGGAAATTCTACCTATTATAATTAATATAAATGGCGACAGTGACCCCAGTAGCATCTGTGAGATGGACAGTGATTAGTAAGTAAAGCATTTTATGGCTCTTTGAGCATTAAAATTAAGATTAATTTTTTTTTAGACTGATTTCATTTAAACTGATGATGATACAAACCTTCTTGAAAACAACCATAAGATGGATGAGAAACATACAAGAAAGACTAAAATCTGAAAACAGAAGCATGAACTAGTGTGTAACTTTTGGGCACCACACTTTTTTACATTATTTACAAATTGTATAAAACCATCATAATCTGCACATGGACTACCTAAGCTCTGGCGTCACAATGGATAAGGGTTAGAAAACCTTTCAAATTCCTGTGTGTTTGTCCCAGTAGCGGTTGGAAATATTTTTTGACAATTTATCAATAAAAATCAAAATAATTAAAAATTAAAGAAATAAGATTACAGCAATAATGTCCTCACAGCTATATTTATTGTTAAATAAAAAAATATTAAATACATTAGACCAGCCAGTTGATTCTGTTGATCAAGATTTACATTTACATTATAGAGTATCTACTAAGTTGTGATGAAATGGAGATAATTAAATTGCTGGTTAACTTAAGATTTACATTTAATAATATAGAAAAAATAATTAAGTTTTGCTATCCAAATTTATCTTAATAATAAATAGAACATGACATGTACTAAAACAAAAATATACAAATGTCTTATGACAATTAGACTTAAGACTTTACTTAATGCTATTTACGTAAACAAAATGTGATATAATATACAGTTAAAAATATGATGAAATAATATGAAGTAATAAAATATTTTTGAATTCCTTTATCTTGTTAGTCACTAGTCATTGGTGTAACAATTTTGCCAAATATTGAGCCAAATAAAAATTTTCTAATAAAGTAATGTTTCTGGCCCAGGGCAAATCTTTTTCTATTATCAATGTAGTTTTGTTTTCTTTAATCATCAATCTGACTATATAATAAAATAAACTGCTTTCATATTTAAGTTTTATTTCCACCGATTATATTAGATTACTACAAAGTACAAATTCCCATCTCTTAACATTAAAAACTTATCTATCTATCTGTCAGTTCTCTTCTTCTTATTAGAAAGAGGACAGAAAGGAGGTTTTTAGCGATTCACAATACCCTCCCTCGTTAAAAACCTTTCAAGCATAGAAAATTCTTAAATGTAGAGAAACTCATTACAGGTAGGCCTTTTGTAAGCCCATCAGCTTGTTGCTCTTTAGAACTAACATACCTTAAATCTAAAATTCCCTTCTCTACACACTCAGTAACAAATCGATACTTTAAATCCATATGCTTCACTCTCTTGTTATTTCCCTGATTTTTCACAAGTGCTAAACACCCTTGGTTATCTTCAAAAATTGTTATTTGTTTTACTTCAATATTTAAATCAATTAATAATTTTCTCATAAATAAATTTTCTGTAACACAAGCACATAAAGCTACTAGTTCAGCTTCCGTTGTTGATAACGTTATACAGTTTTGTTTTCTTGTTACCCATGATACTACATTTCCAAATAACTTTATTACATAACCAGTAACTGATTTTCGATCAATTCGGTCACTTCCCCAATCAGAATCTACAAAACTTACTATTGGCTGTTCATTTTTCCTACAATATTCCAAACCCACATTTTCAGATCCCTTTAAATATCTCAATACCCTTTTTAAATGAATCCATATTTCATCTGATGCCTTGTCTTGGTATCTAGAGAAATAATTAAGAGCGAAACATATGTCAGGTCGACTACCTAACATAAGATACATTAAGCAACCTATTAATTGTCTCACAGGTTTATTTGAATTATTATTATCACTGCATGTCAAATTCAATTTTGGATCTATTGGTATAGAAGTAGGATTGCAAGAATCCATACCAAACTTTCTTAAGATCTGTTTAATATATCTTGTCTGACTAATATGTAAAATACCTTTATCTCTATCATAGTTTATTTCTAAACCAAGAAAATATTCAAGTTTACCCTTATCCTTCAATTCAAACTTTTCCATTAACTGCTTTACAATATAGTTTATAAAATCATTATCAGGACCACAAATTATTATATCATCTACATAAATTAAAAGATATGTTGCAAAATTATCATTACTTGTAATATATAAACAAAAATCATTCTCGGACCTTATAAATCCAATTTCAAGTAAATAAGTGTTAATTTCTATGTTCCAACATTTTGATGATTGTTTTAACCCATACAATGCTTTATTCAATCTATATACTTCATTTTTACATTCTACTCCCTCTGGCGAATATATATAGACTTCTTCTTCCAAAGTTCCATTCAAAAATGCTGACTTAATATCTAGTTGTCTGAAATAAAATGAAAATTGATTTCCAATAGCCAAGATCGTTCTAATGGTGGTCATTTTCGCTACTGGAGAATAAATTTCTTCATAATCTGTTCCCTTTTCTTGTGCAAATCCTCGAACTACTAATCGAGCCTTATATTTATCACATTTACTCTCTTCAAAAGGTTTAAAAGTATATACCCATTTCGTATCCAAAATATTCCTTCCAACGGGTTTTTTATCAACTATGTCCCAGGTACCATTTTTATTTATCGAATTAATCTCCCTTTCCATTGCCTTAACCCAGCAATCTTTATCATCCCTTTCTTTTACTTCTTCAAATGACTGTGGCACATCTTCAACCAAATTCATGGCACATAGAGCCATATAAGTCTCATAATCTTCTAACCATTTTGGTGGCTTTATATTTCTATTTCCTCTACCTTCTGCTCGACTTGTGCTCTGTTCTTCATTTCTTACTTCTTCATTAATACTAACTTGATCTATTTCATTTCTGCGGTTTATTTCCTGTTTTGCAATGTTGTCTACCCTATCCATACCTTCATCACGTTTGCTCCTAACTTCTCTGCCTTCATCTAGTGTTGCCAACCCTTTAAAATAAAATTCATTTTCATTAAACCTTACATCCCTGGCAATAATAATTTTGTTTTTAGTTGTATTCCACAACCTATAACCTGTAGGTGCATAGCCCAACATTACACATTTTCCTGCCTTATCATCAAACTTACTCCTCAATTCGTCGGAAATGTGAGCATAACAAGTACTTCCAAAAACTTTTAAATTTCTAACATCTGGTTTTTTGTTGTTCCATATTTCAGCTGGTGTAACGTCTCCATCCAGGCTTTCCGAAGGTGACCTATTTATCACATAACATGATGCCCTTATAGCTTCTCCCCAAAAAGACTTAGGAACCATTGAAGCATTCATAATGCATCTAGCTCTTTCCACCAAAGTACGGTTCATCCTCTCTGCCTTACCATTTTGTTGAGGTGTGTATGGTACTGTATAATCTAATAGAATGCCATTTTCTTTACAAAACTCTCTATATTCATTTGAAACATATTCACCCCCATTATCACATCTTAATTTAGAAACCTTTGAATTAAATTTTGCTTCTACAAACCTCAAATATTCCTTAAATTTACTGAAAACCTCACTTTTATTTTTAATTAAAAAAAGCATAGTAAAATTTGAAAAACCATCTATAAAAGTGACAAAATACTTACAACCATCAATTGTTTGTGGACTGATTGGCCCGCACACGTCAGAATGTATTATTTCTAAAATTCTATTACTTTTTGTCCTGGTTGAAAAAGGTAACCTTGAAAACTTTCCCTGTATACATGGTTCACAAAAATTCACTCCGCCAATATGTATGTCTTTGTTTATTCCATCAACTAAATTCTTTTTAATTAATTTTTCTAGTGATTTAAAATTTAAATGTGAAAACCTTTCATGCCATCTAATAAATTCTTTATTTTGGTCATTTTGGACAGAGTAACATTTTTGTTGAACTACTTCAAAATTTATTTTGTATAAACCATCTCTTTTACCTAATCCTATTAAACAACCGTTCTTAATTAATTTTACAACACCATTTTCAAAAATTACAGTAATCTGAGACATTTCCAATCGTTTTACAGAAAGTAAATTTTTTCGTAACTGTGGTACATAAAGAGCATTTTCAATTTTACATTCTACTTGTCTACCACATACATTGCTAAAAACATTAATATTTCCAATACCAACTGCAGGTAAATAGTTACCATTTTTTGCTAATGCTATATCTATAGGTTTATCCAAAATTACCAAATCTGTAAATATACTTTTATCATTTAGTAAGTGATCAGTACATCCTGAATCAATCACAAATTCTAAGTTATTCACTGTTTCACTATTAACTACATTTTTACCTATTTCAGTTATAAAACATACCTTAGACACTTCATCAGTTATATCATCAATCTCATGTGACCTATCCTGCTGTTGGGTGAAGTTGCTTCTATGCACTCCTCTGTTGTGTTGTAAGTTTCTCGTACCTCTATAACTGTTACCTCTATTTGATCCATTTCCTCTAAAATCATCCTGAAAACCTCTTTGACTCCGAAAATTTGATCTGTAATTGTTACCTCTATTTGACCCATTTCCTCTAAAATCATCCTGAAAACCTCTTTGATAACTTGTGGATAGTCTTGCTCGACATTCTCTTTTATAATGGCCTCTTTTTCCACACCTATAACAAGATGTGTCAACATTGAAAGCAACTTGTTCAGCACCAACTACTCGACTTGCTCTTGCACCCAGGCACCTCTTTTCTTCTTCACTCAATAACCTTTTCTTTACCTCTTCATATGATAGTACACCAGACGCTAAATTTTCGATAACTGTTACTACTGTTTCATAGGATTTTGGCAAAGTTAACAGCAAATTACATATTATATCTTGATCTTCAATTTTTACCCCAGTGGCTCTTAACTGTCTAAGGATTTCCTCAAATTCACCAATAAATCGTTCCAATGACTCACCTTCTTTCAATTTCATGGACAGCAACTTTCTTTTTAGGAACAGTTGTCCTGGTAGACCCTTTTTCTCATATTTTTCTTCTAAACTTTTCCACATATGGTACGCCTGTTCTTTGTCCCGCAATATCTCTAATTGTGCATCGGAAACACATTGAACAATTATTGATTTGGCTTTATTGTTCATTTTTTGGAATTTTTTCATCTCGTTCTCGCTTAAACCTGTTGTGATTGTTTCGCCTTTTACACACTCTAATACTTCATTTTCTGCCAATATTATTTCCATCCGAAACTTCCATGATAAGTAATTCTCACCTGTTAGGGCCTCAATATTATACATTTTTCTTTGTTCCATCGTGTACATGTGTATATAACCTATATTCGCTTTTTGACCCCTTATTATTATTTTTCATCCGTGAACTGCGCCCATAACCTTTTGTTTTCTTTAATCATCAATCTGACTATATAATAAAATAAACTGCTTTCATATTTAAGTTTTATTTCCACCGATTATATTAGATTACTACAAAGTACAAATTCCCATCTCTTAACATTAAAAACTTATCTATCTATCTGTCAGTTCTCTTCTTCTTATTAGAAAGAGGACAGAAAGGAGGTTTTTAGCGATTCACAATATGTAGTTACATCCTTCAATGTCCATATATACAAATAACAGTTTTGTTGTCTAAAATATGCAGGCATCCTTGAATTTGGTGGTAGTATTGTCCTGTTTAATAAGGATTCATCCTGATCATTACATGATATAAATTTATCTGAATTTTTCAGATTATTTAATTCACAGATTGTGGCCAATAGAAACCTACAAAAATAAAATTTTTAATAAATCATACATATAACTTATTTCAATCATTTCCCATTGTCAAGTATTATGTTAGATGCCCTTCGTTGCTACTAAAAAATTAACATTTATTGACATTAATGGCAATTAATGTTTTACAACTTCTCAAAGAGAACACCATGAACAGGTTTAGCAAATATTCAGGTGAAGATATTAGTTAAAATGATTTAAAAAATCAGTTTTATTCGAGCTCTTAAAATCACTGATTTGTTTTGCTGTTGTGACAATTTGATATATACCTAACAAATTATCACTTGGGATATAAATTAATAATTTTAGAGCTCTTGTGTAATTACTAATGATAATTTGTCATTTCTAAATGTTCTGAACACTGTATTTCTATGAGGCTTTTATCACCAATTAATCCATCTGGACTTGTTCCTAATAGGCCTGATTGTCAGCCAAATAGCAGTAGGCTGCATATTAAAATTTAGTGTGTTTTCCTCCACAATAAATTTAATACCATCTAAATTATAAGCCCCTAAAACTGTTTGATTAAAAAAATATTGTATGAGCTAGATATGAAATATGAAAGGGTAACAAAATGTTGTGTTTATTATAAATAGTAGTGTAAATTCTTAAAACTGGTCAACAATACAGTTAACCTGCACTACCATAATTATTAGACATATATGCAAACAATTAATTGAAATATCATCATCATCCAGCCTCAAGAGTCCACTGCTGAACATAGGCCTCTTCCTCATGTTTCCAACCCCGTCTATCTTGCGCCGCTCTTATCTAGTTTTTATTGAGTCTTCTTAAATCGTCAGTCCATCTTGTAGGTGGTCGACCGACGCTTCTCTTGTCTTCCCTTGGCCTCCATTCCAATAACCTCTTTGTCCATCTGTCATTCTGGCTATGTGTCCTGCCCATCTCCATTTTAGTCTGGCTATCTTCTCGATGATGTCAGTCAATTGAAATATACTCTGATACAAAACCTCCAATGCAAATAAATCCAATGCCAAAAAAGAATTTAGGTATTGCATTTACTTGCACATAACAAAATAATATAAATACAGTACTTAAATTGTTCAGCTTCACATAGGGAATATACATTGAGATAATTGTGGCAACTGCGCTGACCAGTGTTTGATGAACCTTCTGTTGGAGTATGAGTTTCTGGTGCAATAGAGCTGTTAGACGGAATATAATGAGTGAGTTTGGAAGCGAGGCTGTCCATAAATAAATCAAAAACAAAGATTATGATTAAGAAGTTAATTTTACCTTAATATTTAAAATATTTTTTATTTAAAAACTAATTTCAAAATTAAACAGACACAGTTTTCATTGTTTAACCAAAAATATTTACTACATTGTTATGTTTCGACGTTTATTTGTGTCAGTAGAAATGAGTTGAGTCAATTTTGAGGTTTAATGTTCCTTAATACTAACAACAATATTGTCATCGAGAGAGCGTAGTTGCCACAATCATCTCGATGTATATTCCCTATCTCCTGCTGAACTGAATAAGTGTTTTAAATAAACTTTCTGAGTCCTTGTTTCACTCAAAATAGTGGTGTCAACAAAACTAAATGTTAAAATGAAAATCTAAAAACACAACTAGTGAAAACCATAACAACCCAAGATCAAAACCAAAAGTTAAAGAAGATATATTTTTTTTAAGCCAGAAGTGGAAAAGACGCCACACGTTGGGTCTAGCCAATTGAAACGTCTATACTTCGGGAGTATTGGATTTTAGGAAGCGTATAGCTTACAAATTTCAGAAGCACTGGAAGAGAGGTGATGCAAAATACTAAAGATATGGCTAAGCTCAGAGGAAAAAAATTTAAATAGCCAAAGAGACACTAAATCTCAAGTGAGGATTCGGGCTAGCTTCAATGCACTGAATCGTGGCTGAAATTTAGTAAAATAATCAACAACTACTAAAGCATATTGGGAACCTTTATAAGACCTAGGGTACGGACCAATGAGATCTAAATGGAAAATCAATTTGTCGATAACTACCCATTAAACCTGGTTGAGGAAGATTTGTTGGTTTGCATGTAGCACAGATTTTGCATTTAGCAATATAGCTACGTACAGTTTGACGCATCTTAGGCCAGTAATAAAGTTCAGATATTCGACGCAAAGTTTTGTAAAAACCAAAATGAGCTGCCGTAGGATGGTCATGAAAGGTGGCCAAAACCTCTGCTCTATTAGGAGTTGGAACGACTATCTTCCAATCCGACATTCCAGTAAGGGCATCCATGGAACTTAAGACATGTTTATACAAAACACCATGTTCAACTTTAAAATCAGGAAATTTACCTGGTACATTCTGTACATCATACAACATTTTCCGATACCAGTCATCTGGTTGTAAGGAAGATAAGTCTAACAAATTAATATCAAAAGTTCTAGAGAGTGCATCAGCGACTACTACACCTGAAGCTTTACGATGAACAATTTTATAATCGTATTGTGCCAATTTTAAAATCCACCTAGCCAAACGAGGAGATAGGTTCTTCATACTTTGTAACCACACCAAACTACTGTGGTCAGTTATGACCGTAAACGAACGACCTTCAAGAAAATATCGAAAATGTTCAATACCTGTAATTATAGCTAACAACTCCTTTTCAGTTGTAGTATAATTTTTCTGGACTTTATTTAATTTCCTGCTGGTGTAGGCTATAGGGTGTTCTTCTCCATCAACAATTTGATAGAGTACCCCACCAGATGCTGTGTTTGAACAATCAGTCATCAAATAGAAAGTCTTAGAGAAATCCGGTGCTACCATAACTGGGGAATTTGTGAGAGCCTCCTTGATTTTAATGAAAGCTTCATTAGCTTCAGGAGTCCACACAATATTTTGTCCCTTTTTCCTATTTTGAAGTAGATCAGTGATAGGGGACAACAAGGTAGAATAAGACTTGACAAATTTTTTATAATAACCCACCATTCCTAACAATCGACGGACTTGAGTGGTATTTTTAGGCACTGGAAAATCACGAATAGCCGATACCTTATCAGGATCAGTATGGAGACCATGTGAATCTACAACATATCCCAAAAACTTAATAGACTCACGACAAAAGCTACTTTTATCTAAGTTAATAGTCAAATTTGCATCTTTTAAACGCTGAAACAACTGCTGCAATACAGAGATATGAGTTTCAAAGTCAGGAGTAATAACAAGAATATCATCAAGATAATACTGACAAAAAGGATCTCAAGCAGGACCAATTACCAAATCCATTAACCGACACATAGTCTGCGGAGCAGACACAAGACCAAAAGGCATTGTAGTGAACTGATACAATCCTTTTCCATTGACTGCAAAAGCAGTGAGCTTCTTACTCTCTTCGCTCAGTGGAATCTGTAAAAATGCTTTCTTCAAGTCAATAGATGAAATGAATTTAGCGTTTTGTAACTTACTCAGGATGATATCTATACGAGGTATAGGATACGCATCTCTGTTCATGGTTATACTGTTAAGTTTACGTCCGTCAAAACAGACACGAAAAGTCCCGTCTTTCTTTTTTGTCAACCACAAAGGGCTATAAAAAGAAGAAGTACTGGGATCAATAATACCTAACTTTAGCATTTCATCTACCTCCTTTACTAGGCTTTCATGCCAGGCTTGAGGCAAGGGATATTGATATTGCCTGAAGGGCTTGGACGAACCCACATCAATGTGATGTTCGATGAGATGAGTTTTACCCAACTTATTTTTCGAAGAGATAGAAGAGAATGATTTGATAACATTATTTAACTGCTCTACTTCACGAGCATTAAGTCTACTCATATCTTTAACTGCATTGACACAAGAGATATTAAACGAAGAGACAGATAAGGAAAATTCAGGAAAATTTAATTCACTATTAAAAGTTTTCAGAAAATCCAGTTTTCAGAAATCATTCTTTTACAAAAACTAACAGAAACTTTTGTCTTTCGGTGGAGGATGAAAAGTTTGACTGGTGGATGCTTGAGCATCCAGACTCGAGAAACTGCTTCCTGGTTTTTGAGGATTTTCGACTGTATTTCGTTGAGGAGCGGGAGCCAGGGACAACCCACCCCTTCTGTCGTTTCCCGAACAGAATTGACATTCAAATTTGCGGACACCTTGACCTCCACATCCATAACAAAACCGAATTCTAGGTTCAGAACATTCATAATACCCATGTCCTGATTGACGACAATTCCAACAGGTAATCTTTGAGTTAAAAGCAGAGACATTATCAGACCAAGAATAATTTGGTCTACCCGAATAGGACGAATCAGGATTTCTAAACATCTGCCGAATAGGAGCTCTAGACACACTGTCAGACGTCCATGACAAAACTTCTTCCAGCGTCTTACATTTTTCAGTAAGATCAACAATCGAGGGAATATCTGTAAGTGCCAGACTAGAATGGTACGATGGCAACAAATTTTTCTTGATAATCCTGACAATATGAGGTTCAGAAAGAGGAGTCTCCAGACGTTTACACAGACTAACAATCTCGTTAATAAAAATTGTAACTTTCTCTTGTGGAGCTTGTTTACGAGACTTGATTTCATCAAGGAGATTATCCTCGTAGTTATAAGGGAGAAAATCTGATCTAAGTTTGGCAACTAACTCTTGCCAAGAAGCAAAACTACCTCGGTTATTGAGGTACCAAGTAAAAGCTGAATTTTTAATAAGTCAGCAGCAGAAGAGTAACACTCTTTCTCGCTGTTACCACGTGCTATACGCAGACATTCTACCTTCTCCAAGAAACTAACATTTTCATTTGATTGTCCTGAAAAATGTACACCCCATTTAGGGAATAGGAGCAGACTTAACAAAAGGAAAGGAATTTACAGAAACACTAGCATTATGAGGAGTGGAATGAGCCTGTGGAGTCACTCTAAAATCAAGTTCACCTTCCAGAGTAAGAATTCTAAGATTAAGAGACTTCTTTAGTTCATCCTCTTCCTCTGTTGTAGATTCTAACAGATGGACTCTACCTGCAACATGACCTAACCGAGAAGTATAACGACCATAGGCAGTGTCACAAGGAGAACCAACAAAAGAACCAATTTTCACTTTCAAATCTGCAAGATTAGCCTCTATTTCAGGAATCTCATCACTAAAATTAAGATTGGAAGTTGACAGAACAACATGACTCCTATTTGCTGAAGCTTGCTTCAAAGCACCTCTCAGAACACCCCTTTTTTCATCAACTGTTTTTAACAATGGACTGGTTAAATGACGGACTCTCAACTCTAATTCAGGAGCTAATAGATGCTCTACCTTAAAAGCTGACATATTACACAACTGAGAGATATACAAGAGAATGCGTAAAAGTAGGTAAAGTCTAACTTACTCTCTGACTCCAAGTTAATATTCTGAAGGGATACCTATACCAGTAATGTTTACTTGTTTTGGTCCAGTCGTGAAATCCAATGAAATATACTGCTACAACTCCCAAAGGAACCTAAAATTTCAAAAACTGTTATTTCAAGGTAGTGACTCAACTTATTGACTACTCCGGACTTGTAAAATATGTGAAATAGTTAACTTTAAGTTATTTAAATTTTTAATTTATTTATTATTAATCTAAAATAGTTATTTAACCAATCAAAACCAAAGCGATTTATTCAGTCTACACAGAATATAGCAAAACAAGTTGATTTAAGGTATAGATATGAAAAAAATTTTGAAGTACAAAAACTAAATGTTAAAATGAAAATCTAAAAGCACAACTAGTGAAAACCATAACAACCCAAGATCAAAACCAAAAGTTAAAGGAGATATATTTTTTTTAAGCCAGAAGTGGAAAAGAAGCCACACGTTGGGTCTAGCCAATTGAAACGTCTATACTTCGGGAGTATTGGATTTTAGGAAGCGTATAGCTTACAAATTTCAGAAGCACTGGAAGAGAGGTGATGCAAAATACTAAAGATATGGCTAAGCTCAGAGGAACAAATTTAAATAGCCAAAGAGACACTAAATCTCAAGTGAGGATTCGGGCTAGCTTCAATGCACTGAATCGTGGCTGAAATTTAGTAAAATAATCAACAACTACTAAAGCATATTGGGAACCTTTATAAGACCTAGGGTACGGACCAATGAGATCTAAAGGTAGAAGTTGAAATGGAAAATCAATCTGTTGGAGGCTATTAGGTATTATTTGTGCCTCACACATTTTTTAATAAATAACTAAGTCCTTAAAAGTATGGTTTATAATAACAATAACGAGAATTGACAAGACAAAAGACAATACACTATACACTGTTGTGACACAACCAATGCAACTAACCTAATAGCAAAAACTTTTCTTCTTCATTTCGTTTTATCGTGAATATGGTTGTGGCTAGGCCTACAATAGGTACATTTGAACTAAATAATAGGTCAAAGTTACTCGTTCGCTTTGGCAACACTGGGTAAAATTTAGTAGACTCGCTGAATCATAAAGAATAGGGTTTTTTGGCACCATGTGAGCGATGACCGAGAGAGTACTCACACCGATGAGTTGTCGTGCACGAGCACTCTCACGAGTTACAGAATACGGCCCCAGGAGGAGTAAACTAAAAAGACAGATTCACACCCAAGAAAGTTACTAGAAAAGTCACCAAATACAAGGTTAGTAAAAGACAGGTTGCATGGTAACTCTGACATTGACAGAATGAAATATGTCACCGTGACGTCACCCAGGGGGTCAATTTTACGAATTGTTTGAAAACAGAATAGGATAAGTGGTTTGGAGAATATATTTTGTTGTTAAATATCGTTAGTGCTTTAGTTTATGTTAATATCTTGAGATATAATGTGTCTATAGATATCATTGAGTGATTTTTAGTATACAACTTGGACCCAAAACTCTTATACAAGTGTTAAGATACATTTAATGTGGTTGTGTTTTACTGGATTTTATTTCTGCTGTATTATATAGTAAAGGTAACATTTAGATTAATGCAGGAAAAACATAACTTAATTCAATTTTTTCTATTGATTCAGATGACTGGTGGAAATATTTGTAGTGTAGCAATCTGCAAAAATAATTCAAAAAATTCCAAAAAGGATGGAAGGAATTTAATGTTTTTTACATTTCCAAAAGATGTAAAAATTCAAAAGCAATGGATGAGCAAGTGTCATAGGAAAGATAAGTGGTCCTGTTTTAATAAAAGAGTTTGTAGTATACACTTTCGCATGGAAGATTATGAGGATGCTTTAAAAGCTAAACTATTAAACATACAACCTAAAAAACTAAAAAAAGATGGTAAGTAGGCATAGTCATTTAAATGTTCAGTAAAAATGTGTTAATTTATTGACTTTAGAGTTATTTTTGTGATTTAGTTTTACAAAATAACTTTAACTGTTTACTTGTTTCTTTGTTATTGTTTGATGTTTCTTATTGTTCTATATTGTTCTAAAATTCTATATTGTTTGATTGTGTACATGATTTTTACTTTTTACCATTTGTTGTATTTTATTGTAAATGGTTCTACTGTTGAAATAAATAAATAAATAAAATAAAGTAAAAAACAAACAAATATTATTAATAATATTAACTTAGTTGTAATTAAAACTTTTAATTTTAGCCATTCCCTCGTTATTTCTACTGCCAAATGAAGATGACATAAAAGAAATAAGTATGAGATCAAAACGCATGGCCAGGAAAGAAAACAAAGATTTTGTAGAACATATAATTTTACAGAATACTAAAGAGGAGCAGATAAAAGCAATACAAACGAATACTCCTACACAACATATTGATTTACCAGAAATACCTTTATGTAATAAAGAATCAGAATTAGATATGTTAAAAAGAGAATTAAGAAACATGAAAGAAGAAAACTTAAAACTTCAAACAAAACTTCTAAAAAAAGAAGATACTGAAAAAAATCTTAAATCATGGATTAGAGAACTTGAGACAACTAAACTGGAAAGCGAAACTGAGTTTGAGGAAAAAGCAAGACATATTTTTAAAGACTTTTTAACTCATAATCAACTACAAATAATATTAAAAAAGAAAACAAAGGCTCGCTGGTCCCAAGAAGAATTATCAAGGGCTTTTACACTAAGGTACTTTAGTAAACGAGCTTATATTTATTTAAGGAAAACATTGAATTATCCACTACCTGCAATATCCACATTGCAACAGTGGGCTGCAAATATTAGTGTGTCGAATGGCATATTGAATGATATTCTACGTATTATGAATATATCAGGTCAGAATAAACCACAAACATTCCGTGCAACAGTTTTATCATATGATGAATGTAAAGTTTATTCTACTTATGAGTATTTTCAAAAAAATGATGAGGTACTTGGTCCACACTCATATATGCAAGTTATAATGGCACGAGGTCTCATTGACCAGTGGAAACAGCCAGTATATATCGGATTTGATAAAAAAATGACTCAAAACCTTTTACAAAATGTAATTGAGGAATTATATAAAATAAATTATAATGTTGTTGCTTGCACCTCAGACTGTGGAGCTAGCAACCAAGGAGTATGGAAGGAAATGGGAGTGTCTGTGGAAAATACCTTTATACAGCACCCCATGACAAAAAAACCTATTTTCTTTTTTGCAGATGTTCCCCATTTACTTAAACTTGTGAGAAATTGGTTTGTGGATACAGGTTTTATTTTAGAGGATGGTACAGTGATAAATAAAAATCCTGTAAAAGCTTTGATTGAGAACACAAGATCAGAAATTAACTCATGTTACAAGTTAACACCTGTACACCTTAATTGTGCAAGAAATCAGCGGCAAAATGTTAAACTAGCTGCTCAATTGTTCTCAAACACAACAGCCACTGCTTTGAAACAATATTTACCTGGCTGTGATAAGACTGCTGCAGCTAAAACTGGCGCTTTCTTCCAAACCATAAATAATTGGTTTGATTTGATGAATTCATATACACCGTCTCTTTCTATTCCATCTAAAAATCCATATGGGAAAAAATTAAATGACCAAGACGAATTATTAGCTCATGTTTCAACAACTATTAGTAAAATGGTTTGCATAGGTAAACAGAGTCTTCAAGTTTTCCAGAAGGGTATACTAATGTCAAATAGATCACTGCAGGGTCTACTTACTACAATGAAGCAGGAATATGGAATTAATTATATTTTGACCCATCGTTTAAACCAAGATTGTTTGGAAAATTTCTTCTCTCAAGTAAGTATCATAGACATATCTGTATATTATTTTTCTATATCACAATCATCTGACTATGTGATATTTGTCTTTTAGTTGAGAACTCGTGGTGGCCTACATGACCATCCATCTCCTGTGAATGCCATTTATAGGATAAGGATGATTTTACTTGGTAAGAATCCTGGGTTAGTCACAGCCAATGCAAATGTTCAAGATGCTCCAGTTGAAGAATATCTTCTAGCAAGTACGCTAAAACAAGCTAAGTTGGTTAACGTAACCCTGGAGCAAGATACTGATGAAAACCTGAATATTGGCAGCAGCACATCATCAACCACTGCAAGTGCTGACTCTACTAACAATGGTGATTCTGAAACGGATGGCTTAATATATATTGCTGGTTTCTTGGCAAAGAAACATAAGAAAAAATATCCATTTTTGGGCCAATACACACACCAAGCCGAAGAGAACTACCATAATTATAGTCGATTGCCCTCATTCCTGCAAAATTTATCTTTTGGCGGTTTAACAGAACCTTCTGAAGATTGGAAGAATCAAGTTTTTGAAATGAATACTTACTTCCAACAATTTCATGGTGATTTATTTAGAGAGAAAGATTGTATTTTAAAAAAAACCACTGACTATATTGCGACCAAGGTACAAGATATACCAAAAGAATTAATACAATCTTTTTGTAGACAAAGGATATTTGTCCGGATTAATTTTCTTAATATGAAACTAGAGGAAGAAAAGCAAAAAAAGAGAAAGGCGTCCAATGAAAATAAGCAGAAGGCAAAAAAGATGAAAAAAGTTGTGAATTAATTATATTATCAATAAAAACT
This sequence comes from Diabrotica undecimpunctata, assembly GCF_040954645.1. NCBI lineage: Eukaryota > Metazoa > Arthropoda > Insecta > Coleoptera > Chrysomelidae > Diabrotica > Diabrotica undecimpunctata. The sequence continues at coordinate 73,103,580 of NC_092808.1, forward strand.
TTTAAATTGTGTCATCCTAATTTTTTAAATGATACCTTCATTTTATTTTATTCAGAATATTTCTCAAGTGGGTTTCATATAAAAATTATAATAAATTAATATTACAGTTATCTGAAGATGGTTTAAACAATAAATAAACTGAAACGTCATGAAATAAGATGTTTTTTTTTATTTCGAACAAAACCCATTTAATAATCATTTATAAATTCAACACAGTCATTAAAAATAATCAAATGAGTATATAAAATGGGGAAAACCCCTTTATTGCACTGGAATTACAGTTTTTTTTATAATTTACTGTTAATTATGTACAACTTAAAAGGTATCTATTTAATGGAATCATGTTTTAATATTTTTTATATTCTATTATATAATCCAGCAATGTAATCAGATGTTCCTTAAATATATTGAACTTAAGGGAAAACCTACTAATTCTGATATATAAATGTTTAGTTGAATCTCTTTTTCAGCATGGTTTACTTGTTTGGAGGAATTTATAATAATATACTACATTCTTTATCCCCAATTCAAAATTATGTACCCAAAATAATTAAAAAAAAGTATTGTATTTAACCCATTATTAATATAGTATATTAACACGGTTTAGTCACATATATACCCAAGAAAGAATCTACTTGAAATTTAATTTAGTAATGCTATTCTACTACATATGTTTAGCTGCAATAATATTTTATGATTTCTGTAACTCTGCAGGTACTTATCTCCTATATTTTTTAAAGATTGAATGAAATAAATAGTCATTAAAAGTCCAAACGTATTTTTTTTTCAATATAAATAGATTAATATATATACAATCATTGCTGCTTTCAGAGTTCATTTCAAGGAGTAAAGTGAATGAATTTGAATGTAGCATTCTCAGTGACGTCATTCCCGCCATTAGATTCTCGATGCTGATTGGTGTAAAGTTACCAGACAACCTGTCTATTTACTAACCTTGCACCAAATACATCTTCTTTTTTCGTTACTTATCTCGGCCTTGCGGTAATCCAATACTCAGTATTGGACCAAGGTTAGTAGATATTAAGTAGGTTGTCTCGTAACTATAGACCAATCAAATGCTCGCTTTTTAAAGGCGGGAATACGTCACCCATACGACACTTTTAAAATTGCCATAAGCTTCAATGCTAATAAAAGGTTCAAAAACTTAGGTTTTGCAATATATTTTGGGATTTTCTTGGGTATAGGGATGTTAAGTGGTTCTTATATTAGTAATTATATCAATTTTTTTTTTCTAAAATCAATAGTCTGATGACAAAAAATAGAATTGATTATAGTGATAATATTGTGTGTTTTAAATGGAGATAACAGTTTATTTCGCACAAAAACCCAAAAAAACAGTAGAAAAAGTTCAAAAGCAAAAATACTAAATATGTAGGAACTTACTTATTATGTTTTTCCTGGAATTTGCAGCATTCTTATCATATCTAGTTGTAGGCAAAAAAAAACAATATGTAATATAAATAATTTATTATTAGATTAAAATACAAAAAATTATTAGTCCTTCAAGCACAAATCTTCAAGCTATATATACTTATCTCATCTAAAAAATATATCATTATTATAACGTACAAAACTACATATAATTGTTATGACAAACCTTGATATCACGGCTACGAAAATACACTTCACAAGTGTTTATGTACACAAATAACTAAATAATAAGTCTCTATAAATAATGTTGTCCTTATACCTATACTTAAAAATAAAAACTAAACAATAACTAAACAAATAAACGAACTAATGATACTATAGAATAAAGACAACAACAAACGTGAACTTAAACCAAAACTTAAACTCAGACGTGCAGACAACTGTCCATCAACTGTCAAATTTGACTTTGTCGTATGAGTGACGTAGGCATTCTGCCTTCCCCTCGCTTCGCCCACATAGTTACGAGACAACCTACTTAACATCTACTAACCTTGGTATTGGACAACCTCACATCGATTCTAACCTAATTTTGTTGGTTATGTTTGAATAATAATTTTTTCCAATTCACTTCCAATATATATTATTTAGTTTTTCTAATTACAATAAAAAAATGTTAGACTGTTATGAAGAAGTTGAAGAATTTTTAGAGTTTATTTATCACATTGTAGAAGAAAATCGTTTGGAACGAGTCTGAAAAATGGGCAATCCTCTATATGGGATTGCCCATTTTTCAAATGTACAGTTAATAGACATTTTCATTATGCAGGCTCCATTAAATGAATTGTAGCTCTTTCTGGTCATAGAAGGGAGATTATGGATATTGTTGTTGAACTTAAAAACTTTCTCTCTTATACACTGATTGTAATACAATCATAGAAGCCATCCCCCACTGGTATGTTTAGAATCAGTGTATGTATAATCTTCTTCTTCTTCTACGGCACTACAGCCCAAAATGAGCCTTGGCCTCCACCCTTGTCTGTCTGTGACTGCTCTTCTCCATACACGGACTCCTAAAAGTGCTTGTGCGTCGCTGCTTACTGTGTCTTCCCAGCGCTTTCTTGGCTTTCCAACTGGTCTCTTTCCCTGCATTCTGGCGTTCAGTGCTCGTTTTGGTAGCCTATCCTCCATTCGTATCACATGTCCGGCCCATTGCAATCTTTGTATTCTAATGAAGTCTGACAGGGGTGTTTCCTTATACAGTTGATAGAGCTCGTTGTTATATCGAATTCTGAAGATTCCGTTTTCCCTCACAGGTCCTAGTATTCTCCTCAGTACTTTTCTTTCGAATGTGTCGAGTTTGTTTTTGGATGTTTCTTTCAGGACCCATGCTTCGCTGCCATAACATGCTATTGGCCGAATTAAAGTTTTATAGATTCTCATCTTTGTATTTCGGTGGACACTTTTAGACCGAAATATATGGGAGAGGGCAAAATAAGCTTTGTTTGCCTGCGTTATCCTTTTTCGTATTTCTCCATCCTCTGCTCCATCGGCATATATTTCTACTCCCAGGTATGTAAACTTTCCAACCGTTTCAATGTCATCTTCATGCATAATGTTTTGTGGGATTATATTTCTTCTCGTCTGTACCATTATTTTTGTTTTTTCTGTGTTAATTTCCAGACCTAGCCTTTTCGTTTGTGTTTTTAACTCTGCGTATGCTTCCTGTGCTCCTGTTGATGTTCTACTCATAATATTAATATCATCGGCGTAGGCAGCCAGTTGAACCATTTTATTGGTCAGTAGGTTTTCTCGTCCAGTTTGCATTTGCCTAACCGCATACTCCAGTGCCAGGTTAAACAATGTTGGTGCCAGCCCATCTCCCTGCTTTAGTCCCTGCGAGATTTTGAAAAAGTCTGTCCGGTTGTTTTGTATTCGTACACATGCCTGAGTTTCATCCATTGTGGCTTTAATGAGTCTAATCAGCTTATGTGGTATTGCTAATTCTGCCAATATATAGTATAGTCTGTCCCTTTTGACTGAATCGTATGCCTGTTTGAAGTCTACAAACACGTTGTGAACATCAATGTCGTGTTCCCACGATTTGCTCAAGACCTGCTTGACTGTAAATATTTGATCCATTGTCGATCTTCCCCGTCTGATATTCTCCAATAATATTTTCTGCTAGTGGTTGGAGTCGCTGGTTTATAATATACGTGAGGACTTTATACGCTGTACATAGTAGAGAAATTCCACGGTAGTTTTTGCACTGGAGTTTGTCTCCTTTTTTATAGATTGGGCATACTATACTTTTCTTCCATTCGTCGGGTATTTTCTCTTCTTGCCATATTTCTTTGATAAGCGCGTGGATATGACTTGATAGGTGGTTGCCACCTACCTTATACAGTTCTGCTGGAATCTCGTCAACTCCCGGGGCTTTATTGTTTTTCTGGGCCTTAATAGCTTCGAGAACTTCCTCTATGGTTGGAGCTTCTACTTCAACTTCGTTCTCTTCTACATGGTTCGTACCCATTTCATCTTCCATATCTACTTGTGTTCCAAGTAGGGTCTGAAAATAATGCTTCCAGGTTTCTGTGACTTTCTGTTGGTCACTGATTATTTGCCCACTTTCATCTTTGCATAGGCTTGTTTGAGGTTTATATCCACTTTTTATCTTTTTTAGGTATTCGTAAGCTCCTCTAGTTTCGTTTTTTTTTTAATTTTGTTCCATTTCTTCTATTTGTCCATTTTCATAAGCTCTCTTTTTGTTTCTGCATATCTTGTCTGCTTTCCGTCTTGCGACTTCAAATGATGTTCGTCTTTCCCGTGTTCTTCTTGTTATGTACATTTTGTGCGCTTCGTTTCTTTCTTCTATCGCTTGCCTGCACTCGTCATCAAACCATGTTCCTCTTCTCTTCTTTTTCTTGTTTCCCACGGTGGACGCTGCTGCTGTCAGCACTGCTGTTTTGATATTATTCCATTTGCTCTCTATGGAGTGCAGTTCTTGTGTCCTTAGCTCATTTGTGACTTCTTGCTCGAACTTCTCTCTACATTCCTGAGTCTTCAGTTTTTCCAGGTCTAGTTTGTTTGTTCTTTGTTGTCTTTCGTTTCTTTCTCTGTTAACTCTGCACCTAAATTTGGTTTGCAGTAAAAGATGGTCTGATCCACAGCATGCTCCTCGTCGTGTTCTCACATCAGAGATACTACTGGCTACCCTTTTGTCTATCATCACATGGTCAATTTGATTGGTTGTGGTTCCATCTGGTGAGATCCACGTCATTTTGTGTATGTCTTTATGTGGGAAGCATGTGGAACTTATAACCATGTTTTTACTGGTGGCAAAATTTATCAAAAACTCCCCATTCTCGCTTGTTTCATTGTGCAGTGAGTGTTTTCCTGTTGTGCCATAGAACTGCGGTTCCTTGCCTATTTTGGCATTCATATCACCCATTATAACCTTAATGTCATTTTTTGGCGCGTTGTCATATACTATCTCCAGCTGTTGATAGAAACTTTCCTTTGTATGTTGCTCTTGTTCATCTGTTGGGCAGTAGATGTTTATCATAGTAAGGTTGAAGAAGTGGGTGCGAATTCTTAGTTTGCATATCCTTTCATTCACTGCCTGGAAGTCTATGATTTTTGACTTAAAAACATTATCTACCACAAATGCAACTCCACATTCTTTGATTCCTTGTTCTTTGCCACTATATAGAATTGTGTGCGTTTTGGTGTCCCTGACACCTTTCCCCAGCCATCTTGTCTCCTGAAGAGCAGTGATCATAAGATTATATCTTTTTAGTTCTTGTAGAAGTGCAGTTTGAGCTCCTGGTCTATTTAGCGTCCTCACATTCCAACTTCCAAATGCATAGTCCATGTTTCGTAGCTTTAGTCGTTTCCGAAAGTTCCCCTTGTTCCGAGGCAAATGTTTAGGTTTCATAACAGTGTGTTTTGCCGGGAGTGGGTTGTTAGCCCACTGCCCAACCTTCCTCCTTTACCCGGGCTTAGGACCGGCAATGGTGACTCCTGAGCTACTCAATCCACCCATTAGTCACCACAGGCGGAGTTATGTATGTATAATCACTGTATGTATATATGTATATTTTTAGGTAATAATCAAGGAAATAGATACAATATTGCACATATAAGAACAAAAAATATTGTATTGTAGAAAAGCTATTTTGGAACCTGAAAAAGACAGTTTCCTTGTTTTCAACAAGGTCTACAATCCAAATTAAATACATCTCTTGCAATAATATGTGCTACAGCATTACCTTACAATCTGGGTTTACGGGAAAATAATGATGGTGATGATGATTTTGTAGAAAATGTTGATGTGTTGGTAAATAGAAATGTTAATGATTTGGAACAATGGTTAAATTCTAGGAGACATTTTATTCAACCATTTTTTTGCATGAGAATGAGAATACTATTGAATATCATACTAAATGTTTTTTTTTTCTATTATTTCTCAAAATGTGATCATAATCATTGGCTTGACAACCTTTTTTGTTTGGGTTTTGGTCTCTTCAGGAATACTTATTTCTCAATTCCAATCTATTTCAATGACTTATTCTAAGTATTTGTTACTTACCTATATCTAATCTTTGGTCTTCCTCGTGTTATATGTCCATCTGACATTTGTTTATTTTGGAAAGTATTTTATCTTTCCTCATATTATGTGGTCCTATTTTGATGAATGTTAATTTAACCCATTATGACCCGAGTTTTTTTTGTAATTTATGTATTAAAGAAACTAATATATGTTTATTAAAAATGTATAATAATAGACAAATTAACAATTTTTTAATCTAAAAATCTATTAACTAACAAAAAACATGTGTTACATAAATGTAATGCTACGTCATTATAGTATTGTAGCTAAAATAAAATATATTCTTAAGAAACACAACGAAATTTGTATTAAACCTAGAATGTCCTCATATGAAAAATATAATTATTGCAGTCAATACACATGCGGACATCACATTTGCTACACATTGTTCGAGTACTACTGCTACACCCCTATCCTTCACAGCAACATCTTTTGTTGTTAGATATAGTTATTAAAAGGTGATTGTTTCCATCGCACCTTAGGTTGTCTGATATTCTATTAAGCGAGACACTGAATTTCAAAGAACTGGGTCTTCCACCATGCATTTGTATATTTGTTAAGATATGACTAAGCAATACATCTTCTGAAATCTAATTGGGAAATCTTGGTGTAGTAGTACTTGCAGAGTATCCATCTGTTATTAATACTTGCATCAATGAGCCATGTGAAGATATACCACCACAACTTCTTTGAATGGATTCCAATTCTATATGTAGATATGTTTTGGTCCATCAAATAGATTCCTCCCATATTATTAATATTTGGCAATGATTTTAGGTCTTGGAATTTTTACATATTTTTTTTCTTATTTACTATATATGACCACAGTTCCCACAGGAGTAGCACCATAAGCTATAGATGCAGCAGCCAAAATGTTATTGTCTACTCACTTTATGAAATGCCATGATCCACATTCCAAATTTGTCAATTCTTTTTTTCTCAGTAATGAACAAGTTTTAGGAATTGTGTCACCCCTAAAGGTTCCTGTAATATTATATCCTTTTAATTTCAATCGAGAGAGAGCAACATAAAGTCCTACGATTTATCTCATTTAAAAATCTCCATACAGTTAATCAAATCAATCACCCTAACATTGAAAGTTCTCTCAACATCGTAACTTTTCAGGTCAGACGCATGAACAAAGATCTAACAATGCTGTATAGTCCATTGCACTCCCATAGTTTCAGTCCACAACTGTTAGGAAAAATTAACCTTCATGTGCTTCTAGACAAACCAGGCTATTAACCTAATTACACGTCATTGAACTAACAATGGATATAATTCTTATCTATCTAGGTCTGGCTGGGTTTGCAAATTAATAAGTATACAGATAGGTTGGATTGCTTTGAAAAGCAAAGTACCTACTTTTAAAGTGCAGTTAATATCTTGCCTGTATGTGAGTTATTACCATTATGCTATGTATGTGAGTAATTCTGATTTTATATTTTTGTATTATAGGATTGTATTTAAATTGGGCAATTTCTCGTAGACAAATAAATAAATTAATTAATTAATTTCAAAAAGTTAACTATGTGATTTATATTAGTGAAAAGTTGAAAAACAACACATACTTCAAAGAGCCTAACGTTACATATAAGTAAATTTACAATTATCCCAAGCTGTTTTTATCAAACATAGAAAAAGTAACTAACTATTTTCACAGACAGCAACAAAAAAGCACTATTTAACAGTTTTCTTGTAAAAACATGCGTTTTACTCTAAAAATAAGGTTTTTGCAGCACTTACTTGAAACAAATGTTATGCTCTATGATACCTTCTAAATTATATTTAGTTTAGACTGCAGTTACTCACTAACTAAAACAACTATCAGTATGACTTTGCACGGAAGGCTTCCTTATGTTTGTTTTGAATGCTTTATAACGTCATCTATGTGATTGTAGTCAAAATGAAACTTCATGTAAAGCTGACTAAATACATCTGCAAGTGTTACATGAAATTAACACTAGGTCATAATGGGTCATATATTCTTCTCCATCTGCCTTTTTTATTTTTCTCCTTTGTATATATGTCAAGATTGTTCTGCCTAAAGTAGCCAATTCACTGTCTTCACTTTGAGTAAGTAACCAGATTTCAGATCCATATGTAAATACTGGATGTATTAAGGTTTTGTGCAATTGGAATTTACTCTTTTTTGTAATATCTCATCTTGGTTGTTTAATTGAGCCCTGAATGATTGGTGATGATGAATTGGGTATGAATTGTTGGTCTTGCTATGTTAGATGCTATTTAGCCAGATTCCAGTGTATTGTTTATTTTATCTAGGTACTTGTCTACTGCTACTCTATTATTGTACTTTCACTATATATGTTTTGAATTTATATAGTAATCTTCTGTCTTTCTCTTGTACCTATATTCAACTAGAATTTGTTTATTCTGAGAATATATTATTGAATCCTTGTAAAATGTTAGATATACCTATTCTTTTTCATTTTATTTCTAAATATGTATTTTTTATATTCAATTTTAAAATAAATGACTTTTTCCTCCTTTTAAATAAGTGTTTATTTGATAAACCTTTCCTTACCAAATATAAATGAGGCATAATTCCCAGGCATAATGAAATTATAGCTTCCCCTAGATCTCAATTACCTACGGGAGGAATATTAGACAGTATTAACTATAAAGGAAATATTAATAATAATTCAGTTGCATCTCCTTCAGACCTGAGCATGATAAATTCAATATTAGAATTAGTTATAGAAATTGTCACAAAAGTTTTAGTAACAAAAAGTATAAATATAAATAAGAAACAACTCGAAAACTTAGTCAAATTAACTATAAATGGAAACACGTCATCACATTCTCAGACCTCAACCATGAAATAAATATTCTTCAATGGAACTGCCGTTCAGCAGTTTCTAATAAAACTAACTTAGAATATCTACTAGATAGGGGCAACTACTCCGTTGCACTTCTATCGGAAACATGGTTTAAAGCAGAAAAATATTATAATTTTAAAGGCTTCAACAATATTCGCTGTAACCGGGACGACGGGTACGGCGGCTCAGCCATTTTATTAAAATCAGACTTAATATACCAAGAAGTCTCAATTCCAACTACAATAAACTTTGAGCATACTTGTATCTCGGTTAATTTTCCATTCATACATAAAAAAATTTACTTACTACTTACTTTAGATATACTTCGTTTCAGTATACTTTAAACCGAGAACTAGAATATCATTACAACAGTGGATCAACTTTTTGAAACAAATTCCAAAAACCATTTATAATTGGGGGCGACTTTAACGCACATAGTTTGGCTTGGAATGATGGATATGACGATATCTATGGCAAGATTCTTTTGGAAGCTATCGAACAATGCAACCTAGTAATTTTGAACGACGGATCACCTACATTAGCAAACAATAAAACAATAAGAAGTCAGCTGTAGACTTGACCATCTATACACAGGATCTGACGCACCTAATTATGTGGTCTACTTTAGAAGAACCTTATGGCTCTAACCACTTACCAATACACATACAATTTGGAAGGAATAGCCCGCTTGCGCAAATTAAACAGACAAAACATAACATATGGAGGCTCAAGGCAGCTAATTGGGATGTATATACCACTACACTTGAAGCTACAGAACCAAAATCTGCTACCGTAAATAGACACACTTCTTTTTTACAATCACTATTTCAATTATGGGAACTCAATCAATGCATTAAATCAACAAATAATAAATCTCCCGGGGCGGATAACATTTCATACAATATGTTGCATAAAATGCCCTTAGGCCATAAGAAAGCCCTGTTAGAATTGTTCAATTCGATTTGGATAAATAAGATTCCTTTTCCATCAATGGGGAAAGAATACATCGTAGTACCTATCAAAAAACCTGGAAAACAGAACGGAAATGCAGATTCATATAGACCCATAGCTTTATCATCGTGTATATTTAAAACCATGGAAAGAATGATAAAGAACAGGCTTCAATATTGGCTAGAAAATGAAAAAATATTACCTGACTCACAATATGCTTTTAGAAAGGAAAGATCTTCCTTAGAACCCCTAACGATACTAGTAAATGACATCTATCTAGGATTCACACACAAATACAACACTTTGGCTACATTTTTGGATATAACTTCAGCATATGATAATGTTCAAATAAATATACTAGAAGAGAAGCTTATCAATATGGGTCTACCAAACAAAATAATTATTATGTGCTCTTTTGTTTTCGTGTTCATATTAATATACTGTTTGACAATATTTCCGCTTCCCGAAATATTTTTGGGGCATTATTAGGGATTTTTCTTTGGTCATTTCCCTTTAGAATCCGATTTAATTGCGTACAGTAATTGTACGCATTCACTTTTAGGAAATCTTTCAAAACAATATTTTTAATTTTTGTGCCATGTTTACAATTAGGAAATGTAATTCGCTGATTTAAAATAGATAGTGTATATTCTAAGACTTGCTTTTTAAACAAATCTCTATTAAATATATATTTAATTATACTTAATGCTAGTTGCATTTTTTGTAAAAAGTCTGCATTAACATATGTTAAAGCAGGTTTTTGGGGATTATACTCTTTAAAATTGATGAAATCGTTCTGTGTGTCATTTTTTAAACAGAACTCTTCAACACATGAGCAAGTCAACTTTAAAGTTGCCTTCAGAACATATCCTGAAACATAGCGTAATACCCTAGCTTCAATGGCTTTTGTTGAAGGAATTAAATTTTCAGGTACTACACAATATTCCTGTGTTGCAGGCTCGAATTCAGACAGACCCTAAAAAAAAAAATTAGTGGGAATTATTTAATTGACAAATTTTTTTGCTTGCTAAGATTTTGAATAAATAAAAATAATAGACTTTATATATTTTAAATGTGTTGAAGTAAAAGTTTTAAATTTAATTTTATATATATATATATATATATATATATATATATATATATATATATATATATATATATATATATAAATGCCATGTATTTTAATGTTTACCTGGGTAACAAACCGTTGAAGGGTTAATAAAATTTTTGAATTATCATCTTCACAATTTGACCCAACAGAATGGTATGATGTTAAGCTATTGACCATCAAGCTTCTATAATAGTTGGAAAAATCTTTCGGACTGGGGTTTATATTTCTGGATCCTCTTTGTCTAATTTTTCCAAAAAAATTTTCAATTGGATCTTGGTTGAAGGTCCGTGGCATAATGTGCTTAAAACCTAAATCTGTAAGAATTGTCAAAAGCTGTTTAAAATTTTTAACATTCCTTAACAGATTTATTAAGCTAGGTGGCCTAAACATTTTTTTTCCAGTAGGTTTCCAAAAATAAAATGTCTCCAGCTTGATTAAACTTTCTTGCCAAAACTGTACATGCTGTGAATTTTTTGTCACAGCACCTCTAAGGGTTTTCCCAGCTTTTGGTTTAAAGGACTTGCCATTTAAACTATCGAATAAACTGTCTATAAAGGACAAGAATTCTGCAGTTTCAACAGCTTTTTTTTTCCAATTTTAAATTGTCACCTGCAACTGGAACAACTGCACCTAAAATATGAATGCAAATATTACTAACTTCATAATAAATGTGCTGGGAAATTACATATTCAATAATACAGCAGGGTATCTACAAAATTGAACTCAAAGACTATTTTTTTACAATAACCTAATAAGTACCTATATGTTCACACAATTAGTTTATGCAAAAATTATACTATTAATTACCTGTAATGGCGAATACATTAATGGCCTGTGCAACACTATGGCTAAAAACTTGAGTGCAATTGGCAACCTTCATTTTGTTAATTCTATCAGGATTAACATGCTGCTCAGTAATTTTAGGTATTAACCTTAGGCTGCCTAAATGAGGATCCATTTTATAGGCAGTATATATGTGGTCCCAAGTTGCTACTTTCTCTTCATTATTACTGGTGTAATGTAAATTATATTTTAATAAATTATTCCTCAGCCCTTTAAAAACATGTGGGACATCATAAATTGGAATAATTCTTCTGCCATCAACTTCAAAAACATATTCTTTGATTTTATTTTTTAGATCAAAATACTTGGAAGAATATGTTTTCTGTTTTTCCAAATAATCTAATTCATTGCTATATTTGATCTTAGTATTTTTAATCAGGTAATTAATGGCAGCTCGATTGTTACTACCTTGATCGCAAACAATGGCTATAACATTTAGACCAATTTCAGTACATTTCCGTACAATCATTTTAATAATGTGTACAAGGTCTATTGTTTTTGTAGCGCCATTAGAAAAGTTATAGTATACAGGCTGCTTCCATTTCCTCCGTATTCCTCGTAGCATAAAAACCTAAAACAAGATTACTTATATAAATATTAATAAATAACAACAAAAATAAAAGTTATTTACCCACTGATAACTTCAAGTTACAACTAAATACATCATGAAAGTACAAAAAATGTACATAAATATAAAATACTAATAACTACATAGCAAGTAACTTTATTTTCCACCACAAAAATTACCTGAGCATGATTTGCAATTTTGTCTGTGGTTTTAAATCCATAATTCTCAAACCATTCAATACAGCCTTTATCAAAATTGGGCAGTATGTGTGCCTGAATTGCCATCTCATCAAATATCACTATACAGTGGCAATCCAATGGATTTTTAAATGTCCTGACTTCAGCTTTAAGTAAGTCAAACACCTCTTCATGTAAGCCAGGCTCTATAAGGATTCTGTTGAGCAAGCTACTAATCGTTTTCCTTGATGGAAGTGAAAAAAATTTTGACAAAAATTTATATGCACGTCCACTTTGTTTATATAACACTAGTGCTAATATTTTGTCTTCAATGGTATACCGTCTTCCCTTTGGCTTGTTCTTTAAATTACGAACTTGGCTATCAAAAAACCTTGCTCTAATATGATCCATGCTGGACAACTTTGTAATATTATATTTTTTTTTTTTTCTAGAATCAGCTTCCTTTTTAACTGTAACCTAGCTTTTCTAGATCTCGATAATTGCTTGTGCAACAATTGTGCTTTTTTATAAAGCTGTTTGGCTCTGAGGCTTAGCTTTTTGGAATGGGTCACATTCACCTCTGTTAGTAATGCAGATCTCCCTACGAAAAAAAATACACATGTCGTTAGTTTGCTGACCAAGACTGTTAACATACAATATATCAGAAAATAAAAATTACACTTACTTCTTGGTGATGTCTGTATTAAATCTCCTTTACTTGTTGATGGAGTAGCCATATAATGTGTGACACCACTATTTCCAGACATTTGTTCACTAATATTAAAATTTTGCAACTCCTTCAATGGAGAATGCTTTATTTCAGTAGCTAAGAAAGGTAGATTTTTATTTATTCTTTTGAATACATAACTGTTTTTATGATAAAGTTAACCTTTCAATAATTTCAACAATGCTTCCTCTTCTTTTGTGAGGTATGAAATTTTGTGTTGTATGTTCCCTACTCTGAATCTGTCAAAACAAATCTCAGTTGTGCGAACCAAGTATATAAATAAAATCAAAATTACACTTACTACTTCTTGGTGTTTCCTGTATTAAAACTTCTTTGCTTGTTGAAGGAGTAGGATTAACGTTTTGTTAAACACATTTACATCAGTTGCTAAAAAAAGAGACATATTTTTGATTTCTCATTTTGAATATGTATAACCATTTTATAATAAAGTTAACACATTCGATGTATATATTGCTAATCAGTGACATTCAGTTTCCCTCTCCATTACTGATGTCACTGATAAGTGCCATGTGCTCACTTACATTACATTACAAAAATTATTTCAGGTTCTGGGAGAAGTACTTAAATATATATATATATATATATATATATATATATATATATATATATATATATATATATATATATATATATATATTATTGTGATATTTATAGTCTTGGTGCGCCAAGCAATAATTAGCTAATTAATTTTTTTTTTTTTATTAAAATTATTTAAATGATATGATTATGACTCTATCACAATTTTTAATTCTTTTATCTCAGGGTTAAATTCGTGCTTCAATATCTATGCTATTACATGTGAAAGGTAAGGTCCAGAGAATACCGGAATAATAAAAAACACATATGATCTAACACTATATATTGAAATAAAAATAATGAAATAATTCACACTCAAAAGTTTTCAATAAACAAATCTCATATAAGGATTCTCAAAATTTTGTTCTCCGTACGTGAACAATCAAAATTAATGGTACAAACAATATTAATTGAAAACTCAAAATCCAAACTATTCTAACTCTCCTAATCAAAATATTTATATCCTTTCTAAATTACGTGTAAAAATTGTGTTATCAATAAAAGAAAAAAACTGCAGAAACAAAATATCTCTCTCTGATGATGAGTGGTCCAAATCCTTGTTCCTTGTAGACTATATTATCTCCTCTCAACCGCTCCCTATGTAATCAGCAATCGTACAACAGATTGTTGCAAGTATATCGTCTTTAATGATCTCCTTCAAAAGCACAAATCATTCAAATTATGATAGCCTTTCTCCTCTCGATAAACTGAATCTCTCGTTGGCCCGAGTGAAAAATTGACTCTTGGAATATCTTCTCTTTACGATAAACTGAATCTCTCGTTGGCCTGAACAGTGACTCTTGGAATATAAGTAGAGAAATATGACTTACAATATTTTGTTGTTTCAGCTTCTGTCAGATACACTAACTCCACAAAAACTCACTAACATTCAACACTACTGCTTGCTACATTTCGGGAACCGACAGAGAACAAACACTGTTCTTTCTTGAAGACTTGAAAACCAACTGACTATATCTTTTTTCTCTCCTCAATCTCGCTAAACTTTCTCCCACACACTTATCCCACCTTTTTCAATCTCCGCCAATCACAACTCGTCACAATTCCCCCATTTCTTCATTTCGATAACAAACAAATTTTTACCTATAATTATAAATTTCCTAAAACTTATTTACAAATACTATTTTTCTATAAATCTTAAAAACTAACAAAAACCTCTTTCTATAATCCTCTATTGTCTTTAATCACTACACTAATGTATTTGTAAAAACCCGTTTCAATTTGTCTTTTGTTTCACTTAAACTTATGCGGGTTACTTAAGTATAACAAAGAAATGATTGATGTAAAGCTTACATTTTGTTTGGTACAGGTAATTCAAGGATTTAATAACTTTCCTTCTCCGAAATGTTTGTTGGATATTATCCTACTTATCTGAATTATTTTAATTTTTTGTTGAACTTTGAAATATTTTAACCAAACCAATATTTTCTTGATTTTACATATCATAACAAATCCCCGCCATTTGATCTGCCGAAAACTCTTTGTTAAATTTTAAAATGACAAAAGTTTTCTAGGATCAAATTATTTCACTATGTTATTAAAATCTACTTATGATACTGACAAATGTCGTGAATGTTCAAATACCCCGTATATTTCCTGTCTTTATACGGGATTGGATATATTTTCGTTTTAAATTTTTCCAAGTATTTTCCCTTAAAAGAAAGTTCATAATTTTTAACCACTTGATTTACTTTATTAACAAAATCTCCATGGTTTCCTAAAATCTTCTCTATTTCCTTCTCCATGTTTTTTTCACAATTTATTTTTCTTTCATCCACCTTTTGTTCACATGTGTTCACTGTCCATAATACTTCTTCACAAAATTCTGGATTCTCGTCCATCAGTGCCATTTTTTCTTCTGTTTTCTTTTTATCCTCTAATTCCCTTTGGTATTCCGAGCACCATGTTTCTATTCCTTTCACTTCTCTGATGATACCTTTTTTTTCTTCCTGCTTCCATTCTGTTTTATCGTCGGTTGCCAACAATTCTTCTGTACCTTCTATTTCCTGTTTTTCTCTGGTCTCCATCTTATTTTCCTGCTTTCTTTTCGAACTCTTCTTCTTTTTCTTCCTTCTCTTTTTCTTTTCTGTTAGATCTTGTTCTTGTACTTTCGGTTTATCCTCTACAGTCATATCGATTTCTTCGCGTTTTTCCTGTGCATTGATCCTTCCAGAATTTGTTTTCCTATCTGTTTGCTTTTCTTCTCCTGTGTTGTCTGGTTCTGCTCTGATTTCCAGTTTATTTTCCGAAAAATTGATGGTGATATCTTTTTTCCTCAATTCATCAATTCCCGCTATCATATCATGATTTAAATCTTCAATCACCACACATTTCATAATATGGAATTTGTTTCCCACTCTTATCTGTACTCCCAAGCCTTCGTTTACTGTCGTCAAATTTTTATTGTTTGCACCCACTAAATCAACCCTAGGAATCTTATACACAAATCTGTCCAAATTTAATTCTTTTACTAGTTTTTTATTGATTAGCGATATCTCCGATCCAGAATCAATCACAATTTTAATCGCTTTATGTTTTATAAATGCATCTAAAAATATTAGATTAGAATTAGAAATTTGTCTGTCGTTTCCTATTGCTACATGATTCATCTCCCTTCTATTTTGTTGTTGGAAGCTCTGGTTATTTCTATCGTCCCTTTGTTCGTTAGTATTCCTATTCGGAGGATTTTGTGCATCTCTATTCCTGTTGTGATTTTCATATGTTCTCTGTTGTGTGTCATTCCTGTTATCGTAATTTTGTTGTCTATTGTAATTATTGTAATTTCTCGGCCTATATTCGTTTGTTGATCTGGTATGTCGGTTTCTCTGGTCATAATTTGATGAATATCTTCTTTCCGCTCCATTATATTGGTCATGTTGTCTTCTATTTCTCATTTCTTTTCTTTTCGCTTCTTTTAATTGAAGGAATTGGCACAAACTATCAATATCTTGATAGTTTCTCAAAATCACGTGATCTTCCAACGTTTCCTCAAAATGTCTGCTGATCATTTCTACCAGCTGTTCGGTAGAATATTTGTATTCTAGATATTTTGAATTGTTATATATCTGCAAAGCATATCTTTCTTCAGATATTCCCATTTTTTCGTGATATTTTCCATTCTGTAGCTCTTGGTTGATTTCTCTCTGTTTATTTTTCCCCCAGAAATAGTTGAGAAATTTATTTTCAAAATCTGTCCAATTTTCAAACTCATCTTCCTTGCTTTCATACCATAACGCTGCTCCTTCTTTCAAATGGTTTCTAATTGTTTCTTTGCAATCGTCAAAATATCTAATATGTTGTAATTTGGTTTTCAAATTTTTAACAAACGGTACTGGGTGTGTTTTCCGAATATCCCCGCCAAATTGTATTTTCGACTCGCTTGTTCCATGGATGATGACTTCTTTTCTCTCTACCCCTCTTAGTTCAATTTCTGCCATTTGTTTTTCATTTTGCTTTAATCTTCTTTCTATTTCCTTCCTGTCTTCTTGTAGCGCCATTTCAAATTTTTCTTCTAACTGTTCTAATTCCTTTTTCTGGACAGTCTTACTATCTTTCATTTTAGTTTCTATTTCTTCTCTCTGCATCTCTAGTTTCCTCTCTGTTTCTTCTCTGACTTTTTCTAAACAGACTTTTACCTCATTTTCATATTTGTCAAAACGCTTTTCCATTTTTCTATCATTTTCTTCTAATTTTTGTTCTATTGTTTGTTTTGTTTCTGCCATTGTTTGTGACTGGAGTTGCATTAGTTGTAATATTTTATCTATTCCTGATAGTTCTTTTCTCTCCTCAACTATTGTCACATTTCCTTCATTATCCGATACTTCTTCCAAAATTGTTTCATCTTCTCTGTTATCCTCCTTCCTTTCCTGCATTTTACTTTGTCTCCTTGTGACAGACATGTTGTTACTTTTTGTTATTGTTTTTGTCCCCGCCAAATGTGAAATTTTACAACACTCTATATGTTTCAGAACACGACAGTATTTCTCCCCAAATGTATTAAATTTTCACGACAAATATCAAATATGCAATCAGTAAAATTCAAATAATTCAAAATAAATATCAAATGTACGATTGGTAAAGAAAATAAAATCAAATAATTCAATAGCAGTAAATATCCACTAACTACGATCAATCAATAAATCAAATTTATATTCCCTGGAAAAATTGTCAAAATATTTTCAAATTCAAATTCCCTCAATGTTATATGTTTTTATCTCTGGATCACCTGTACTTATTCCAGATCTCTTTCCCTTCCTTCAAATGTAAAGCTGCGATATTTTCAAGCCCCACGTTTTGGAAGCCAGTTATTGTGATATTTAAAGTCTTGGTGCGCCAAGGAATAATTAGCTAATTAATTTTTGATTAATTAAAATTATTTCAATGATGTGATTATGACTCTATCACAATTTTTAATTCTTTTATCTCAGGGTTAAATTCGTGCTTCAATATCTATGCTATTACATGTGAAAGGTAAGGTCCAGAGAATACCGGAATAATAAAAAACACATATGATCTAACACTATATATTGAAATAAAAATAATGAAATAATTCACACTCAAAAGTTTTCAATAAACAAATCTCATATAAGGATTCTCAAAATTTTGTTCTCCGTACATGAACAATCAAAATTAATGGTACAAACAATATTAATTGAAAACTCAAAATCCAAACTATTCTAACTCTCCTAATCAAAATATTTATATCCTTTCTAAATTACGTGTAAAAATTGTGTTATCAATAAAAGAAAAAAACTGCAGAAACAAAATATCTCTCTCTGATGATGAGTGGTCCAAATCCTTGTTCCTTGTAGACTATATTATCTCCTCTCAACCGCTCCCTATGTAATCAGCAATCGTACAACAGATTGTTGCAAGTATATCGTCTTTAATGATCTCCTTCAAAAGCACAAATCATTCAAATTATGATAGCCTTTCTCCTCTCGATAAACTGAATCTCTCGTTGGCCCGAGTGAAAAATTGACTCTTGGAATATCTTCTCTTTACGATAAACTGAATCTCTCGTTGGCCTGAACAGTGACTCTTGGAATATAAGTAGAGAAATATGACTTACAATATTTTGTTGTTTCAGCTTCTGTCAGATACACTAACTCCACAAAAACTCACTAACATTCAACACTACTGCTTGCTACATTTCGGGAACCGACAGAGAACAAACACTGTTCTTTCTTGAAGACTTGAAAACCAACTGACTATATCTTTTTTCTCTCCTCAATCTCGCTAAACTTTCTCCCACACACTTATCCCACCTTTTTCAATCTCCGCCAATCACAACTCGTCACAATTCCCCCATTTCTTCATTTCGATAACAAACAAATTTTTACCTATAATTATAAATTTCCTAAAACTTATTTACAAATACTATTTTTCTATAAATCTTAAAAACTAACAAAAACCTCTTTCTATAATCCTCTATTGTCTTTAATCACTACACTAATGTATTTGTAAAAACCCGTTTCAATTTGTCTTTTGTTTCACTTAAACTTATGCGGGTTACTTAAGTATAACAAAGAAATGATTGATGTAAAGCTTACATTTTGTTTGGTACAGGTAATTCAAGGATTTAATAACTTTCCTTCTCCGAAATGTTTGTTGGATATTATCCTACTTATCTGAATTATTTTAATTTTTTGTTGAACTTTCAAATATTTTAACCAAACCAATATTTTCTTGATTTTACATATCATAACAATATATATATATATATATATATATATATATATATATATATATATATATATATATATATATATATATATATATATATATATATATATGCAGCGACCATGTTAACCTTTCAATTGTAAAAACAAAGAAAAACAGAATCATTACATTATAAAAATCTGTGATGTACACCTAACTAGTTACTATAGCTTAAATATCGGCTGTCTGAAGTAAAAAAAAAACATTTAATTCCTACTACTTAGGTTACAAAATATTTTCTAAATTAAGTAGGTATATTTAAATTTCTCTATTGTATAAAAAAAAACGATTAACAAAAATTTGTAATTAATAAATTGGTTAGTACAAAATGACCTTTACCTGGTAAATTAACAGTTGGAAAAACATTCTGTTTCAACTTGTGATTTAAAATAAAATCACATTGTGCAAAATGGTAGGAGCATACAGGATTATTAGCATATATCTTTTCTGGAGTTTTCTCCAACAGCTCAGGGTTGCCTATCACAGAGACCCACTTATCAAAAAGATTTTTTTGTTTCCTTGGATTAGGAAATCTATGCTTAGATTCAGGACTTTTCCAACACGTTTTTACACAACACCTAATTGGCCCCATTATATCTAGAATATAAAAATTATACAATATTTGTCTGTCTACCTTTGGAATTTTTTACATTACCTTGAAACAAGTAGAGTTGAAGGAGCAAAAATAAATTACACACTAAAACTGTCTATTAAAAACTAAAAAAATCTATACACTAAAAATGTCTATTAAAAACTTAAATAATCTATATACTAAAAATGTCTATTAAAAACTAAAATAGGAAACATTGTGACTTCACGTGAGTACAAAATAAAAACGTAATAAATTTATATTGTATACAACAAAATGGCACAAACACAAACACGTAGAAAATGGAAAATACAAATACAACCTATAAACATAAGCACAACTGTCCAACTTGAAACTCAATATTCTTCTTTCTTTTTTACTTAACCTTCTACCACATATACTAGCGATCCAGTTGAAATACGTGCCAGGCGCCATGTCTTTTTTTGGAAGCCTACTATATATATGTAACCATTTTTTTCCATTGAGTTCGCAGGGCATGATGTCTATTAACTGTACATTTGAAAAATGGGCAATCCCATATAGACGATTGCCCATTTTTCAGACTCGTTCCAGACGATTTTCTTCTACAATGTGATAAATAAACTCTAAAAATTCTTCAACTTCTTCATAACAGTCTAACATTTTTTTATTGTAATTAGAAAAACTAAATAATATATATTGGAAGTGAATTGGAAAAAATTATTATTCAAACATAAATAAACAAAATTAGGTGTGAGGTTGTCCAATACTAAGTACTGGATTACCGCAAGGCCGAGGTAAGCAACCAAAAAAGAAGATGTATTTGGTGACTTTTCTAGTAACTTTCTTGGGTGTGAATCTGTCTTTTTAGTTCATAGATAAAATACACCTAGATTGGTAACAGGGATAGCCAAGGTCAAATCATGTTCGGATTAGGCGCCCATTCGTTTGGTAGCGCTGCTAGTCTCGTTCCTGCGCGGAGGGAGTGTGCTGTGATCAAGTCAAAGTTGAGTTTAGACAAATACGGCGCCATATTTGTATTTGTTTTATTTTTTATAATTTATTTTATAATTTAAAATTTTTTATATAAATAGTGCAAAATCGTACAATTTTCGACGATTTTTTGGTTCCAGCACATTTATCAGCCACCGAATTCCGTGAAAAATTTTTGTAAATCTTGAAAATATACATTATTTTAAGCTATTTACAAAAAAAAAATTTGCGGAATTTCCATTTGTTTAAATAAAAAATGACTTTGAAAATTGAAAATTTCACACTTTTTGGGCGGCCATATTGAGAGTTGACTGCGACGTTTCCAAATCTATAAAAATGTATAGTATCACAAATATTCTCTATAATTTAAATTTTATGATATATTTTTTGAAGGGAATACTTCTTTTTACGTAATATACGTGCATAAACACTTATTACTCTGCTCATCGACTTATATAAATACTATTTTAGAATATAATGATAATCTAAATGCAGCAATTGAACATAAATACTAGATAATAATGAAAAATAAAAATGATCAATAAATTCTGTATTATATTTAACAAATTTTATAAATTACTAAAATTATTAAACAAAATTTTTAAAGAAAAAAATTAGTTTCTTATATTTTAAAGAACTGAAATTCTTCTTATTCCTCTTTATAAGCAATTCTGCATGTTCATTGGCGGATTAATACCTCTATGGAAGGCTGTCATTCCACTTATCTCCATGATACTATGATTAAGAAGATAAGATATTGCGCATAAGTCGTGACGTAATTGGAGACCTGCACGTTCGTAATGTCAGTTTTTTGTATGTGTCAATAAATAATCTTTAATAAATAGTTTGGAGATATCCTTTTGTGTACGATTATTGTAATTATTAAACCTTTTTTTAATATTATTAATTTGCTAATCGAATAATTTCATCACAGAATGTATAAAAATCCCATTTAACTTGAACAAGAATTCAAATTCTGGTCTCCAATGACGGCATGCGCGAACACGACCGATTTTGTGCTACGGGAAGATCCTATCTTGTTATTCATAGTATCATGCTTATCTCTTGCTATTTTGATGACACTGGTCTCCTCCATTCTGCTTATGTTGTTATTCCATGTTTTTTTTCAATTTTGTGTTCATTTATTTATACACTGTACGTTACGTTTTCTTCTAATTTCAACACTTATCTTTTGATCTCCGAGCGTAGTTCCTGTAATTTTTCTCATTACTAAAGAACTTAAATGTGCGGTGTTATTATAAAAAAATTAACAATTAAGTAATATATTAACGATTCATTTTTAAATGAGGAACACTTTACGTTTTTATACTAGCTTCAGTGGTAAATATACAACAATTGGAACTATATGCAATAGACTAATAGTTTACCTGTGCAAGGTCGATATGGAAAATCGTGGAAAATGTTAAAAAATATATATTGAACGTCTTGTTATGTTTAGCAGACCGATGGTGATCTACAAACGTCGGTAGGTCATCTCATAGCCCCAAAAAGGAACTCAATCTATCCTAAACTAAACGAAACTAATTAAGATAAAATATATTAATCGGTGTGTATTATTAAGATAAAAATATACGAGTCATCTCACACCCCAGGAAGGGAACTCAACCTATCCTCACCTAAATAAATATAATTAAGATAAAATATATTAATCGGTGTATATTATTAAGATAAAAATATACGCAGGAAGGGAACTCAACGTATCCTCACCTAAATAAATATAATTAAGATAAAATATATTACTCGGTGTATATTATTAAGATAAAAATATACGAGATAAAAATATAGAAACCAAAACTAATTTAAGATAAATATATATATATATATATATATATATATATATATATATATATATATATATATATATATATATATATATATATATATATATATATATAATTAAATATATATATATATATATATATATATATATATATATATACATATATATATATATATAAATTAAATATATATATATAAATTATATATATATAAATTATATAGTTTTATAAATTATATTTTTTTTTTTTTTTTTTTTTTTTTTGTCATGGCTAAATTCCAGTAATAGCCTAAAAAGGTATGCGTATTGGACGTATAGCTGACAGACGATGGGGGAAATCTTTTTCTGGTTGCTGGAAGAGCAGCCACGTAACAAGACACCCAGACGCCCTACGGGCGTCTGTGTAGTGCCGGATTAACCGCATTCCGGCTAAAACCTACCACCGTTACTTAGATAGAAATCTAATTTTTTGTGCCCATCCTAACCTAACCCAACCACACCACATTTAACTTAACCTAAATAATACTATTTAAAAAGAAAATATATTAGTGGGTGTCTTTCTCCTACGGAGAAAGAGAAACCGACGCCCTACGGGCGTAGATAGGTCATCTCATGGTCCAGGAAGGGAACCAAACCAAAGCTAACTTAACGCAACCTAAACCTAACCTAACTCATATCAACCTAAACTAACCCAACCCAACCTAAATAAAAAAAACTAATTAACATAAAATATATTAGTGGGTATCATGGTACAATGAATACACAAGGTATGATACATAATGTTCCAAAATCGGTTCGCTTTCGCGCATGACGTAGTCAAGATCGCTTATTCCCGCAACATTTGAATGTAGTTGTATAGGAAAGACTTTTAATTTTAAGTTTTTTTATATAATTTGGCCAATTTAATTATAGTAATTATAAAGAGATGATAAAATTATGTTATTATAATATTTATCCTTTATAAAACATAGATATCTTGTATAAGACAAGTTTTAATTATCTTTTATTACACGTAGGGTGCCAGCACATTTATTAGCCACCCTAATTTGAGACATATTTTTATAAAACAAACTTATATATTACTACTAACCTTTTAATTATATCATATTAGTGTGTAATATTTAGTAATTTTTATTAGAACATTGGATTATAATGAAATATTTGTTGATATCAACAAAATAATAAATTTTGCTCATATAACCTGTTTGATTTATTATGGCTTTTTGCATTGAAGTTTGACAGCGACTGTGCGAGGTTGCCAATTTTTGTGATAGGTTTGTTTCAGTTTTTAAATATTTTAAATGATATTTATTTAAACAAATCAAAATATCTTTGGATGAAATTTATAAATTGTCAAAACAAGTTTAATTTATGTTTTGGTTTTATTCCTGAAAAATGGAAGTGAATTCTATTGTTGACATAAATAATATAACACAAAAAAGCGATACTGAATTAATTCAATATTTACAAAATATTGGATTACTTAAAGAACAATTTAAATGTAAAGTTAGACAATGTCGACGTCCATGTGTAGTGAGACAGAAAAATGGGTATAAATTAAACCATGGTTTTTGGTGCGGCAAATGCAAAAAAATGTATTCCGTATGTACAGGTACATTTTTTGAAGGATTGAGAGTACCAGTCAGGACTCTATTTTATGTAATGTGGCTTTGGGCAAGTCGGGCGCCAGTTAAAAGTGCGGCAGAAATAATTAATTTGGAAAAACGATCTGTTATACAGATATATCGGTATTTGAGAGATGTGGTTTCTTGGAAACTTTTACAAGAGGAAGAACCATTTTTATTGGGTAAAATAACAATACAAAATATTAACATTTAGTTACTTTTCACATTCTTATTATTGCAGGTGGAGAAGGACACACAGTTCAAATTGATGAAAGTGTTGCAACAAAACGAAAATATAACCGTGGTAGAATAATTAAAGAACAATGGGTTTTGGGAATGTACGATATAGTTTTAAAAAGGGGGTACATAACATATTTAGAAAGTAGGAAAGGAGAGGTATTAGTGGAGATTATTAAAAAACACGTCCGGGAAGGTAGTGAAATTTGGACAGACCAGTGGAAGGGATATTCCAACTTAAAAAATTTAGGGTATATTCACAAAACTGTGAATCACTCTAAATTTTTTAAAGATCCACTAACAGGGGTCTGTACAAATCAGGTAGAAGGGTATTGGTCTCGTCTTAAACAATACCTAAGACGACTTGGAGTGATGAGCTCTCCATTTCTACCGGAATACATCGACCAATTTATGTGGGATGCATTATATGGACGCAATGCTCATGATAGGTTTAAGAACATAGTAAATTGCATTAGACAGAGATATAACTAATTTATATATATATATATATATATATATATATATATATATATATATATATATATATATATATATATATATATATATATATATATATATATATATATATATATATATATATTAAAGTATAGTATGGTACGTTTTTTTAGATTAGGTTGAATTAGATTAGCGTAGGTTAGATTGATTTAGTTAATTCTTTAGTTTTTTAAATTTTCCTTCATGAGCCGCTATATATCCTAGTGACTCCCATAGATCCTCGATTAGCCATGCTCCGTAGGAGCAGTATACCCACTCATGGTACAATGAATACACAAGGTATGATATTGCGCATGACATTTGACAGCTGGCCCAGGAGTGTGACGTAGTTAAGATCGCCTGAACCACCTCGAACCCATTATTACAGCTTAACGTACACATTAATTTTGAAATTATGGTTAAAAAGTGGTCTAATTTTTTTTTAAATGTTTTGTTTTGGTGATAATTGAATAAAAAATATATTTTCAGTAGCGTAAAACCTTTACTTCTCCTAGAGATTCAGGCAAAATATTTATTTTTGTTTTCATACATATACTAATAATATAAGTACTCTTTTTGTATGCAAATCCCTTGAAATTTAAAAATTTTCTGCAGAGGAAATACTGTGAATAGGTAAATAGTAGTAGATTTACTTATTCTGATTCACTGTCACTCACTTCCAAGCAGTTTTACTGAAATAAAAACAAAATAGAGTACAATAGAGAAAAATCTGTTTTACAATTCAATACGGTATTTTAGATGAGTTATAATGAAATTTAGTAAAAAAAAATATACACATTACTATAACCTACCGATTATTATATGTAAAATTTACTTATCAAACAATATAATAATATGAAAATAAGACACGAATTAGTTCAAATGCAAAACACAATAAATATCGACTTCAGACGACTTTACACCGGCAAGACAGAAAGCTTGTATAAAAACAAAAGTTCAACAATAATATCGGTTATCAATGGTGACTATTGCAAATTGCAAGTTATGAGATAATAAATATATTTTAAAGTATCTCAATACTGACTGAGTCATCTATTTTATAATAGAAAAATAATTTAGATATATGCTTATATATGTGTCTTTATACAAATGGTGTTTAGTTACTATTTATTTATGCTGTATAGTATTTTTTTGTAAAACTGAAAGTTTTTATTTGCCATTGTATATCTGGTTTTGTACCTTTTTCAAAGTACGCTGTGCAATTGCTTGTTGCAATAGTGACAATGAAGATAAAATCTTTAGGTTTCATACATTTCCTAAAGATAGCGTGACCAGAAAACTGTGGATTATATCTTGTTGTAGATAGGATAATTTTAATTGTAATACTGCAAGAATTTGTTATACACATTTTAAAACTGAAGATTACCAAAGAAATCTACAACAGGAACTTTTAAATTACGTTTCTAAAAAGGGTCTAAAACTCAAACCTGAGGCAGTACCTAGTCTTTATTTGCCTAAATCAACATCGGCTACCCTTTTAACCAACCAAAAGAAACGCGTACAAGGAGGCAAACACAGAGAGTCCAAAAAGTATGTTGAGCAGCTTCTTACTACTTCTAGGTCAACGACGTAAGTCTAAATCTTTATTTTTATTAATTATTAGTCATGAAACCTTAAATGGTTTTTTCATATCGATTTGTTAAGTAAGAAATTAGCCTCAGCCTGCTATGCAATTTGCAATAAGAACTGTTTCGGAGGAAATCAATTTAGCATCTTCCAAAATAACATATTTTTCAAATGTTATTTTAAATGTTGTGCAATATTGTGTGCCCTCACTACACTCATATTCGATGGCCAGCTAGCTCATTCGATATAAATAAAGTTGACTTTGTCATTATTTATTTTGATGTTGTGTTTAGTTCAGTAGGTATATATACGTACAAATTTTGTGTACCTCCATTACCACTTTTCTGTATCTTTTTAAACATCTGAAATATCGAACTCTGGAGTATAAGTTAATTAACCTGTACCTACGTGTAATAAAAGATAATTAAAACTTGTCTTATAAAAGATATCTATGTTTTATAAAGGATAAATATTATAATAACATAATTTTTATCATCTCTTTATAATTACTATAATTAAATTGGCCAAATTATATAAAAAAACTTAAAATTAAAAGTCTTTCCTATACAACTACATTCAAATGTTGCGGGAATAAGCGATCTTGACTACGTCATATGCGCGAAAGCGAAACCGATTTTGGAACATTATGTATCATACCTTGTGTATTCATTGTACCATGATACCCACTAATATATTTTATGTTAATTAGTTTTTTTTATTTAGGTTTGGGTTGGGTTAGTTTAGGTTGATATGAGTTAGGTTAGGTTTAGGTTTCGTTAAGTTAGCTTTGGTTTGGTTCCCTTCCTGGACCATGAGATGACCTATCTACGCCCGTAGGGCCGTCGGTTTCTCTTTTCTCCGTAGGAGAAAGACACCCACTAATATATTTTCTTTTTAAATAGTATTATTTAGGTTAAGTTAAATGTGGTGTGGTTGGGTTAGGTTAGGATGGGCACAAAAAATTAGATTCTATCTAAGTAACGGTGGTAGGTTTTAGCCGGAATGCGGTTAATCCGGCACTACACAGACGCCCGTAGGGCGTCTGGGTGTCTTGCTCCGTGGCTGCTCTTCAAGCAACCAGAAAAGATTTCCCCCATCGTCTGTCAGCTATACGTCCAATACGCATACCCTTTTTAGGGCTATTACTGGAATTTAGCCATGACACAAAAAAAAAAAAAAAAAAAAAACTATATAATTTATATATATATATATATATATATATATATATATATATATATATACATTTAATTTATATATATATATATATATATATATATATATTTAATTTATATATATATATATATATATATATATATATAATATATATATATATATATATATTTATCTTAAATTAGTTTTGGTTTCTATATTTTTATCTCGTATATTTTTATCTTAATATTATACACCGAGTAATATATTTTACCTTAATTATTTTTATTTAGGTGAGGATAGGTTGAGTTCCCTTCCTGGGGTGTGAGATGACCTACCTCGTATATTTTTATCTTAATAATATACACCGATTAATATATTTTATCTTAATTATATTTATTTAGGTGAGGATAGGTTGAGTTCCCTTCCTGCGTATATTTTTATCTTAATAATATACACCGATTAATATATTTTATCTTAATTATATTTATTTAGGTGAGGATAGGTTGAGTTCCCTTCCTGGGGTGTGAGATGACCTACCGACGTCCTACGGACGTCGGTAGGTCATCTCACACCCCAGGAAGGGGAACTCGTATATTTTTATCTTAATAATATACACCGATTAATATATTTTATCTTAATTAGTTTCGTTTAGTTTAGGATAGATTGAGTTCCTTTTTGGGGCTATGAGATGACCTACCGACGTTTGTAGATCACCATCGGTCTGCTAAACATAACAAGACGTTCAATATATATTTTTTAACATTTTCCACGATTTTCCATATCGACCTTGCACAGGTAAACTATTAGTCCTATTGCATATAGGTTCCAATTGTTGTATATTTACCACTGAAGCTAGTATAAAAACGTAAAGTGTTCCTCATTTAAAAATGAATCGTTAATATATTACTTAATTGTTAATTTTTTTATAATAACACCGCACATTTAAGTTCTTTAGTAATGAGAAAAATTACAGGAACTACGCTCGGAGATCAAAAGATAAGTGTTGAAATTAGAAGAAAACGTAACGTACAGTGTATAAATAAATGAACACAAAATTGAAAAAAACATGGAATAACAACATAAGCAGAATGGAGGAGACCAGTGTCATCAAAAGAGCAAGAGATAAGTGGAATGACAGCCTTCCATAGAGGTATTAATCCGCCAATGAACATGCAGAATTGCTTATAAAGAGGAATAAGAAGAATTTCAGTTCTTTAAAATATAAGAAACTAATTTTTTTCTTTAAAAATTTTGTTTAATAATTTTAGTAATTTATAAAATTTGTTAAATATAATACAGAATTTATTGATCATTTTTATTTTTCATTATTATCTAGTATTTATGTTCAATTGCTGCATTTAGATTATCATTATATTCTAAAATAGTATTTATATAAGTCGATGAGCAGAGTAATAAGTGTTTATGCACGTATATTACGTAAAAAGAAGTATTCCCTTCAAAAAATATATCATAAAATTTAAATTATAGAGAATATTTGTGATACTATACATTTTTATAGATTTGGAAACGTCGCAGTCAACTCTCAATATGGCCGCCCAAAAAGTGTGAAATTTTCAATTTTCAAAGTCATTTTTTATTTAAACAAATGGAAATTCCGCAAATTTTTTTTTTGTAAATAGCTTAAAATAATGTATATTTTCAAGATTTACAAAAATTTTTCACGGAATTCGGTGGCTGATAAATGTGCTGGAACCAAATTGATTGCTGGACGAAGCCATAACTAAATAACACGTGCAAAAAATGTAAACACAATTTTTCTGCAAACTACACTTTTAGCAAAACAAATTTAACTTTGTTTACAACACAAATGTGTGTAATGTGTATACAGAAAGTACAGATACCAGTGACAAGTGACAAGTAAGTCATCAGACATCAATAAAAATAAAATGTGTTGCCAACATACACATAATAATTATAGTACTGAATTGCACAGCAACATAAAATTGAACTTTACGAATTACCGACAATCAATGTTTATTTATCTGCACCATATAATAAATAGTTATGTTAAATTATAACAACTAAAATATATTTTTTAAATATATACTACCCAAAATTTGATGGGTTTAGTATACACTTCCACAATTTAGAATAATTCTTCTTTTTTTAGAGAAAGAAGTCTGCAATAGTAGGATACTTGAGCTATTAATACTGAGAATACTAATACTAGGAATTGTTGTGTTGTAGGTTTCCGACAATGAATCTGTCAAAATATGCCCGAGCTAAGCGAATGGAGTATATTCAGTATAATGCATAATAATTTATTTATTTATTAAATAAATAACAACCAAACGCCTCCACTGGCCATCAAAACATAACCTAATATTTATAAAACATACATATAAAAAATAACTTACTTGAAAAGTGATAACGTTTCGCTCTTCGAACTTCAGCGACCACAAACAAGATACCTAAATGGCATTTTACTAAAATAGTAGGTAAATGAATCTCAAAAATTTTAAATAAATTTGCTTGTCACAAAAAAATATGTAAACACACAACTTCATATCAAAACAATAAACAATAACAAAGGTATTCATGTTGTGGACACTTTTTAAAGCGTTCACAGAGTCTATATATTATACGTCATTGACTGGCTATCAAAACATAACCTAATATTTATAAAACATACATATAAAAAATAACTTACTTGAAAAGTGATAACGTTTCGCTCTTCGAACTTCAGCGACCACAAACAAGATACCTAAATGGCATTTTACTAAAATAGTAGGTAAATAACTCAAAAATTTTAAATAAAATTTGCTTGCCAAAAAAAAATATAACACACAACTGACACAACTTCTTATCAAAACAATAAACAATAACAAAGGTATTCATGTTGTGGACACTTTTTAAAGCATTCACGGAGTCTATATATTATACGTCATTGGTTTCCAGGCCATTTATACAGCCTATAAGATGGATCCACATCTTGGAAGTTTACATCTAATGCCCAAACTGACTGAGAGACATGTTAATCCCGAAAAAATTAACAAGATGAAAGTGGCTAATTGTATGCAGGGCGTTTTCAGGTAATTTATTTTTATTATATTGCAAACCATTATTGTAGGAAACCTATTCCATATTATACATACATAAATATTTTTTGTAGCTTATCAATACTTAATTATTATTTTACAGTCACTATTGTTATTTTTAGGAACAATTATTCAAACTGGGGAGGAGACTTTGAAATTAGAAAAAAGGGCTTCTGTCACAGCTGATTGTCATTCTTGTCATTTTTGGACAGATTGTTTTACAGCTTAAATGCAAATCATTTAAGCCAAAAGCTGGGAAATTAAACATAATAAAGTGAAGTTATTTAGACCTCCCAGTGTAATAAATCTAAAAAGAAACATAAATAATTTCACAAAAATATTTGAAATTCTTAAAACTGTTGGATTTTAACATATAATGCCCAGAACATTTAACCAAGATCCATTGGAAAAATTTTTTGGGCAAGTGAGACAGCGAGGGTCCAGAAATATAAATCCAACAGTTGTTGATTTTTCTGGGTATTATGAAAGCCTTCTAATTAACACCTTTACTTCAACACATTCTGTAGGTGCAAACTGTGAGGATGACGAATTTGAGATCTTCTTAACATTGCAGACATTTGTCACTCAGGTATTGAATATTTTATTATATCCATTATGAACTGTTGCAGTTACATGTAGATTTATAGTATAATACATTTCAATTGACAATGATATGAAATTGTGCTGATCTCCTTTACTTAAATAATACTGCTCATTTGATTAAATTAGTTAATCAGTGCATGTATCATTCAATACTTCTAACTAATACAAGTTCGCTAAAAAGGCAAAAAGTGTTGCTCTTTCAATTTCATATTAGCAGTTGGGAATAGTTATATGATAGGACATCAAAGACATTTCTAAAGGCCACTTTTTATCATTCATGTTTACTTTGGAATTAAATATTGTACAAGTATGCTTTTTTAATAACCTGTCCTGCTGATACAGTGTGATACATATTTACAACATGTTACCTCTGCTTTTATATTTAATGCATTTGTTTTTTTGCAGGGTTTACCTGAAGATGATGATTTTAAACAGGAAAATTTTATTGAGGTTCCTATAAACTTGCCTCCCTCAGTGAAACCTATTGAAGTAAAGGTGTTAAAGTATGTTGGTGGATATCTACTCAAAAAAATAGGCAATAAACAATGTGCCTGTATAGAGGACTTTAAAGGTAACAGGCATAATGAAGAAGATGTGGAGTTCATACTTGCAAAAGAGTACAATATACAGCAGCCATCTCTTCAGTATATAAATTCACAATTTATGAATAAACTGAAATAAGCACTAGGTATCACCTATATTTAACCATGACCTCTTTAAACGAGGTGTAATTGGTTATACCTTAATAGTACTGAAAGAAAGAATTAAGTTTACCAATTGTTTTCATGATGATACAAACGCACATTTTAATGTATTTTATAAAATTAAATATATTTAATTATTGCAATCAGTTAAATCGCATATTACTTAAATGGTAAAGGCATTATACCAAACAGTTCCGCCAATATTTTTAAAGAAGCAAAGAGTATTTACTTGAGTACAATTAAACGTAAAAAAATTACAGGCTAAATTGTAGCTTATTAGTATATAGTTTTTTAGTACCGAATGGTTTAATGATGAAAGATGTGTCTATAACAACCTAATCTTTTTTTTTGGACTGAGGTGGAAAGATTCGTAAAATCGACTAGGGAAGGTGTCCCTAGTACTGTTGGATTCAACCAAAAAAGGACCAGAGACATACGCCGACGGCACGAGGTCAAACTATGTGACAGAGGGCCCCCTTCGGACATCCCTGCCAGGTCGCCTACCAACTAAAACCACCCCCTCTTCGACCTGTGGTATCCCTGGACGAGTTCATTAGCGAACGAAACATGGGGATACCACGCGCAGACTGGGTTGAAGGTGCCCTTAGGGCTATTTATTTTAGTTACAGCACTTACCTAAAAGCAGTAAGCGTGTAGGAAGAAGACCTAGTTCCCAAGCGGAGAAACTTGAGAGCTTAAAAAAGGGGGGTTACCGTAAAGGGTAACATTTGGTACATTTTTGTACAGAAAAGAAAAAGAAAGAAATAAAAAAAGAATGTTTTTTTTATTATTTATTTTTGTATTTGACCCCTCACCCAGCTTGTTCGGCTCTTTCTATTATAGTCTTCCTTTTCATGATACCTGTTATATGGTTGAATATATATTCAAAATTCTCTTTGCTGGTCATTGCAATCTGCATGATGTTGTTGGGCGCGATCGCGCCGAATCTATTCTGCAGCCTTTGTTGTTCGTAGGCGAAAACATTGCACCGGAAGATGCAATGTTCCGCATCGTCCCTCTCATCACACGAGGTGCATATGTCATCGTTGGTTTTTTTGATGCCATATGTGTAGGATCTGAAAGATCCATGACCGGTCAGGAACTGAGTAAAATAGTAATTTACTCTTTTAAATTTACAGTTGTACCATGCTACAACATCGGGGATAAGCGTTTTGGTCCAACGAGCCTTCGTGGTCTGTACCTCCCATTCTCTTTGCCATTCTATAAGCATGTTCACTCGTATGGTCCTTCTTACCTGAGGTAGGTGGCCGTCATGGGCTTCATACAGCATTTGTCTTTCTTTGACAAGCAGGTGGATGGGGAGCGTTCCCGCAATCACCTGTAAGGCCAGCGTAGAAGTGGTTCGGTACGCGCTCACCACTTTTAAAAGGGGCTTCCTTTGGGCTCTTGTTATAATATCTTTGTACTTCTGGTATTTTAGTACGTTAATCCAAACGGGAGTTCCATATAGAAGGGTCGATTGCACTACTTGAAGGTACAATTTTCTCTTGTTGCTGCTGGGCCCTCCTATGTTGGGTATTATTCTTTGGATAGCTGCCGTCCTTTTTTCCGCCTTCTTAACCACTCCTAACAGGTGTTTCGTATACCTCAGGCCTCTGTCCAGGTCGATGCCTAAATACCTCGCGCAGTTCGTCGTCTCTAATTGGCTATTGCCTATTTGGAAGGTCAGGTCCGGCCCATTCCTTGGAGCTTTAAGGATGACCACTTCTGTCTTGTGGCCTGCGAGTTCGAGGTCATTATTTTCCATCCACCTGTTCACTTTCTCGCAGCATTCGTTTACAATTTCCACAAGGTCCCAGTGCCTGTCGTTAGTGACCAATATGGCAAGGTCATCTGCATAGGTTACTGCCGTGGTGTCTCTCCCATTCTTCTTCTTCTCGTGCCACTCCTATCGGAGATTGGAAATCATCATGGCCACTGCGACTTTGTTAGCAGCGCGCCTAAAAAGTTCAATCGAACTACATCCGAACCATTCACGTAGATTACGAAGCCACGATATTTTTCTTCTTCCCACACTTCTTTTGCCCTTAATTTTTCCCTGCATGATATTTCTTAAAAGTTCGTACTTTTCACCTCTCACAATGTGCCCCAAGTATCTCCCCAAGTCTCTCCCATAGTCGATGTTTAAGACCCCATTGTACAAGACATTCCACAACGTTGGGCCTAGTACGGAACCTTGCGGTACGCCGGCTGTTAGTTTCATCTCAACATTTCTGGCCACTAAAACATATCTCTCGCATAAATATCGTTTTATAATATTGATCAAATATCCCGAGACTTCAGCTGTTTCTAATTTAGTAATAATATGGTTCCAGTTGGCAGAGTTAAAAGCGTTCTTTACATCAAACATTACTAGGGCGGCCCATCTTTTTCTGCTGTTCTTGTCCACACTGGGCCTGCCACCAGTGTGTCATACCAGTGTGGGCGAGACCCACAATGGTATTTGCCTATTATGCTTTCACAATGTTTCACAATAAAAGACTTTGATTTGTTACTATGCCCTTTTGAAAATGTCTATAAACTACATATAAACAACTGTAACTGTGGTGATTTATGTCTGTTATGTGTTTAGCATTGTTATTTTAATATTTTGTATTATTTTATATTGCTGCTTTGCAAATTTGTCATTTACTACTGTATTGTAGCGTTACAACGTTTATCTTTTTGTCTAGCAGTGTGGCCTGCGAAACTCCATTTAAGTTTGACAATTTTTCTTTATGTGTCTTGACTTTGATCTTACCGTGTCGTACCTCGTTTTATCTGACAATTGTATACCTAACATTTCTCTTTCTATTGTGGCTAGTTTATTTATACTTGCCTTGGTTAGGGTCCAGGTTTGACATCCATATGTCATGATAGGAAGGATGCACTGGTTGAACACTTTGGTCCTCAAGTGTTAATAAGGTATTTTGCAGTTCTTTACCGTCCAACTAAGTTTTCCAAATCCTTCTCATGCTAGTCTTGTCCTAGTAATTTCAGCACTTTGGTTCTCTTCGTCAAGTTTCAGGATTTGACCTAGGTCGATATATTCCTGGACTGAATTAGGCTTTCATTCACATAAAACTTGACATAAGAAAAGAATTATTTAAATACTGACCAGTTCTTTTCACAACATTAAGAAAACTAAATTATACTACACGTGAATTGTATTATTAATATTTCTTGTAACACAATAACATTTCTTGTAATAAATAAAAACTTATCCTGTACCAAAACATATGTCTCTATCTGATATGGTATACATTTATGGTATATAAAATTGCATAAGTGTATACTACATTTTTGGACAGAGAATATATTTTGGCATAGAATAAGTTTTTATTTATTATTTTATGACTATATTTATTTTCCATATAAAATTCGGAACATTTTGAATTTCCCGCCTAAAATTCAGTATATCCTTTTTAAATTTCCCGCCTTAAATTCAGAACCTACATTTTGAATTTGCCGCTAAATATTTTAGTTACCGATTCCGAACTTATTTGGCGCTAGAAACTCTCTCGCCCACTTTTTCTCCAGCACTTACCTTACTAGGGGGGTATATACTCTGAAGATAATGAAAAATGAATGTATAATGGTGTTGGTACGCCATTGCTAATATATAGGTCGCTATAGTTGATAGGTCGATATATTCCTGGACTTGTTCTATCTCACTGCCATTTATAGTTATATGTCTGAGGTCATCGGTGTTTGTCACTATTTTTGTTTTTCTCTTATTCATTTCTAGGCCGATATATTGGGAGCTGCCTGCGAGGTTCTCCATCATAATTTGCAGTTCCTAGAATGTGCTTGCTATAATCACAATGTCGTCAGCTAATCTGGGGTGATTAACTTGTTGCCATTAACGTTAACACCATAGGTTGACCAATTTGTGGTTTTGACGACGTCTTCTAGGGCTAGCTTGAGATGATTTGGCGATATTACATGTCCTTGTCCACTCATTTATGGGTATGGGATTTGTATTTTCGGCTATTTGTATTATCATAGTTGCGTTTTCATATATATTGTGTATTAGTTGCCTATATCTCGAATCTATTTTACAATTATTAATAGCTTGTTCTATGGCTCACATCTCTATACTATCAAACACCTTTTCATAGTCTACGAAGGCAAGAAATACAGGTAGTTGGTATTCATTTGTCTTCTCTATCAATGTTCTCATTGCTCTCAGCCTGAATACAATAGAATAGAATAGAAAAAAGCTTTATTCTTAGGGTTCATAAGTTACACACAAATATAAATTGTCAATAGAGAGAATGGTGTCAATTACAATTTATAATGGTTGCTCTAACAACCTACACTTAACATAAAAGTAATATTAAAATATAATAATAATATCAGTGACATTTAGATTCAGATAAGAGCCCTCAGTCTGTTTGATAGGTATGATTTTATCCAATTATAACCTGGCCCTCTAATACCATATCTGTAAAGCTTTTCCATTAGTATTTTGTGACTTAAAGTATCAAATGCCTTTAGAAAAAACTGAGAAGCCTGTCACACATGACTGTTTCAAAAATCTTTCAACTGAGACTGAGCACTGAGCAAGAACTTACATAAGTCTATAATTCTGTAGATCACATTTGTCCCCTTTTTTGTGAAATAGTATTATTACTAGACTCTCTTTCCAGTCTTTAGGGATCTTGCTATTATGGAGACCTCTATTAAATACCTCTGTTAGTATAGGGATGGTTAGTGTCTTGCTTGTTTTCAAGAGCTCGGCAATTATACCGTTGGGTCCTGGAGTTTTATTATTTTTCAGCTCTTTCTATTTCGAATCTTTTTATAATTGGTAGTACTTCTGATCCCACCTTTTTTATTTTTCTTTTTTTTTATTAACAACATAATAATTATTGACGTAAATCTTCATTTTATAATTCAAAATTTACACAGTTGATTGTAAAGAAAGTAGGATAATGTTTTCGGCGTTTTTGCGTTTTTCGGCCTTTTTCGTGTTTTTAGCGTTTTTCATAAGAATCACTTATTTTAAAGATATTTAAGAGTTTTTATAATTCTCGAATTTCGGTGTCTGTAAAAACTTGTACTACGATAATTAGATACCTAGCAATTTTTATTATACGTCCGAACCGTTTCGCTTCCAATACATTACATTAGTAAGTATGTCACTAACTTTATCCCAATATCAGATAACGTAATGTTAATACAGCTGAATGCCAAACCTGTATAAATATAATCCAAGTTTTTGCTCCCATTTCTGACGCAGATGAGCAGAAAATAAAGAATTTTACCATCAAATAGAAGAAGTGTTTAATATTTCTATTGACAGAAATGGTTTTATTAGGATAAAATAAACAACGGTAAAACTCCATTTTCGATTAATTATTATAATAGATATTACAATATATTAATGGTTATTGATACAATGAATATTTTTATCGGCTATTCATTTATTAAAATTGATTGTAATCTTTTACAAAGCATTAACTCAATACCATAAAGGACCTTTTAAGCTTCTCACTTTGTTTTTTTTTCTTATCAGCTTTGGTTTTTTCTCTAGAGGCATCTGTAAATAGTTGAAAATTATCTGCTGCTTCAACTTCTTTTTGAATCAATTTTATGCCATAATAGTTGTAACCAATTAGATCCTACGAAAAAATTTCAATTTTTAATAAAAAATATAAACTATACACATTTTTTTTTCAATAATTATAGCATATCACTTTTTTATTGTCTTTTAACAATAAACCACTTAAAAAGGAAATATTTTTTTCTACCGTTTCGACCTTCAAATCGAAAGTCATTGGTTTGAGAGAATCTATTGTTCTATTTACCCCATTCTCTTTGGAGGGACAAGGATGAGGTAGATGGTTCGATGATTTAAACGCAAATATTTAATTAGAGATAGGTAGATAAAAAATAGATACAACTCTCGAAGAACCAGCGACCAATAGGTTGCAAAATTGCGAATTATTAATATTGTAAATAGTAAAATTAAAAAGAGAATAATTAAAATAAGATTTCCGGTAGAAATAATTTTATTTTATGATTTACATAAATAAATAGCAGTATCGGAATTGCCAACAAATCACCTTTTTGAATGATAATAAAAAACATAAATATTCAAATAAAATGTTCCTAAAATACACAACTGTGCATATTAATTATTGTTCTTAAAACTAAATAAATGCGATTTATAGAGCAAATAAGTTTAGTTGTATATCCGACAACCCTGTAGTTTATCGGACCGGCATTTACGAAATATTGGCACAAAAACTGTAGACTAGGTCTACATAAACCTATTACTACTAGGTAACTATTTAATAAAAATAGTTAATTGTTATGTAAATAGTTAATAAAGTGTAAAGTTAATTGAAATCTGCTTTTATTTGAGAACCGTGAAAAGGATTTACTTGTTTTTAATTGAGAAACCAAAGAGGGAGTTTTAGCGTGCTTCTATTTGAGAAGACAAAGACGAAGTGTGTTAATTAATTATTATAGTTTATTTAACAAACTATTGTAGAAAAGATAATTTTCTACATACTGGGGGCGAGAAAAATTTAGAATATATACCAATAGCAATTCATCAAAACGAACCTTTAGAAGTAAAGTGAGTTCCAATCAGAAAGTGACCAGAGATAACAGGCAATAGATCATTAGAATCATTAGAAAGAGGATACAACAGACGGCTATTTAATAATATGGTTTCAATTTGCACTAATAAAGTAGATATTTCTTCAAAACTAAGGCAAGTATTGCCGAGCAAGTTAGTCAAATGAGATTTAGCATTCCTTATAGTTGCCTCCCAGAGTCCGCCCCAATGTGGAGATTTGGGAGGAATTAATTTCCAGATTATTTCTTTGGAAAAAAAGCTTCGGTTACTTCATTTAGAAGTTCGAACGAATCAATGGAATCAGCATGATTGGAATCAACAAATTGGTTTGGGTCAAAAAGGAAGGAAGGACCATAAAACCAGAATTGACGAACATCAGATGAAAAATTTCCACGCGAGAAATGATCAGCGGGATTTAATAAAGATCTGATAAGTCGCCATGTAGTATTCCTACTATTATCACGAACAGTAAGGACTCGTTTTTTAACTAAAGGAGATATCTCTAATTCAGACTTTTTAACCCATGTTAAGGTAACTAATGAATCGGATCATAAACTAATTGGAAAATTATGAACATGAAATTAAAGTATGGTACAACAGATGGAAGAAATGGAGATAAAAATGATGGAGATAAAGAATGACCAGAAAAAGGAACTAGGAATTTGGAAATCAAGTTGGAGAACGCTATTCAAGAAGACATGGAAAAAGTGTAGAAAAGAATTAAGAGAGTGTGAAAATCAAAGTGGAGAAAAGAATCAAACAAATAGAAAAACAAGTCACAGAAAACAAAAATCAACCAAATTTCGGAGACAGAAGAGAAATACTTATCCATAGTACAGGTGATGTGAAAATACAGTTAGGCGAGGATGTAAAAAAATTACACCCAGTGCCGTTCATAAATAAAAAAGGAAGTACAATGCATTGGAAATTTTGAAACAGCTCACGATCATAAATTATCTCAAAGATGAGGATAGTCTATGGTCTGACAGCAAAGAGGAAGAGTTTGACAGTTATTACCAATTTGAACAGAAATGTTTGAACTATTTCTGGGGAAAAATCTAGCAATAAGAAATTAATAAAGAATTACAAAATTGGAGACACAATGATAGGATGGGTATATCAGAAAAAACATACGCATTACAAGTGTATAATAATGCAAAACATTTATAGTATAATTATTCATCAGAACAATTAGTCGGAACTGATTGCAGGACATTTAGAAGAAATGCTGGAATAAAATATCATTCTGCAAAATTACAAAGATACAGATGGCTTGTGCCAATTTCTACAAATAAGAGAATTGCTCTTGCGAGAAAGAAAAGCGAGAAGATCGCCTACATAGAGATATGAATACAGATATAGAGGACAAAATTATAGGATGGACTATACAAAAAGAGAATTTATTCTCAGGAGGGAAAACGAAATTAGAGAAAACGGTAGAGGAAATTATGAAGCAAGAAATTGGCAATGGAACGAGGACACCTATCAAGAAAACAAAAATAATAATAGACGAAATAAACAGAAGTATCGAGAAAACCGATACAAATCCGACAGACCAAGAGAAAATAGAAGAGAGGTTAATAATACCCAGATAGAAGAATATGACGAAGAGCGACAAAGCGACGAAAGGAGAAGGACTGAAGGGCAAAAGGCGTCTTTCCACGAAGGCGCTCAATAGAAACAAAAAATCAAACAGGATTTTTTTGTCGCCTGAAGGAATTTATAAAAATTGCAGGAAATAATGATAAAAGAAATGGAATAAATTTAAAATTTGTGGATGGATTTATCAATGAGAAACCAATTAAAATTATGATATGACACTGGATCGGAAATAACGCTAGTCAACAGAAAGTTAATAGAAGAAGTTAATTTAACAAATTTAATTTACAAAAAGTGTGATCACGCCAAACATGTCGCACGACATGATCGTAGGAATGGACGAATTGACAGAAAAACATGTAGTAACTGATTTCATAAATAACAATATGAAACTCACAGAGGAAAAAGAAGACGAACAGGACAAGTTGGAAATTGCCATTGTCAAGTCAGGTAGTAGCGCTTCTCACTGGTGCTTGAAGTTAATATATATATATATATATATATATATATATATATATATATATATATATATATATATATTATACATATATATATATATATATATATATATATATATATATATATATATATATATATATATATATATTATACATATATATATATATATATATATATATATATATATATATATATATATATATATATATATATATATATATATATATATATATATATATATATATATATATATCTCGGACAAGTTGAGAGTAACTGTTTTTTGACAAATTGATTTTTAAAATATTGTAATGGTTAATTTTAATATATAGTAATTCTGTTTACTAATTTATTTATTTGCCTATTTTAAATTTTGACAAAGGAAATGAGCTTATATTCGTTTACTGAATATTTTGATGATATAT
The DNA here is from genome assembly GCF_040954645.1 of Diabrotica undecimpunctata. NCBI lineage: Eukaryota > Metazoa > Arthropoda > Insecta > Coleoptera > Chrysomelidae > Diabrotica > Diabrotica undecimpunctata. The sequence goes on from NC_092808.1 coordinate 73,145,026, forward strand.
CAATGTCACGTCGACGAGGAACAAAAAACAATGACATTAATTATTCGAAATTACCAACAACTGATCAAGGATTTACAGATGCCCAATTTCAAGCACCAGCTCAACAAATTCCGTGGAGGGCTATTGTTCTGGCTACCCTACTTCTTGTAGTGGGTACCACTCTTCTAGTATTTGGTAGCATGGTGGTATCTGGACACATAGTTGTTGAGTATGCTAGTCGAATGTGGCCTATGATTGTTTTAGGGATTCTAATGTTTATTCCGGGAGCTTACCATGTGAGAATTGCCTATTATGCTTACAAAAAAGTACCTGGGTACTCCTTCGATGATATTCCTGAATTTGAATAACTTTATTGATGGGATTTGATCACATTTCACAATATTTTAATTAGAGTGACAATGTTAGCATATAAATTTAAAAACTCTTAAAATAGCCTAATATAAAAGGCTCGATTTTTTCCCAAGCCCAATGTGGTTGCATTGGGTTTTTCGATTAACCTTGGGTAAGCCTTTACGTGTCAAGTTCGAAGCTACCATACATTTCAATTCTTATAAAAAACTTTTTTTGCACATAGTAACAAAAAACACCACTATGTTACTAGCAAAGTTTTTTAATATTCAAACTCTACAATTCTAAGTTACGGTAAGATCAATAATGTTTTAATAGATAATATATGGTAGCTAATTATAATTTATTCTCTTTCAGCCCTGAAGAAGCCAAATTAATTCTCTTTGGCGAAAACGTTATTGCAGATTTCCCCAATATTTAAGAGTTTACTATATATATATATATATATATATATATATATATATATATATATATATATATATATATATATATATATATATATATATATATATATATATATATTATATACATATATATATATATATATATATATATATATAAATATATATATATATATATACAGGGTGAGTCACCACTAACGAGACGGAAGATTACAGCGAAACGGTAAAAGATTTTTAAAAAATTTTAAACTTATAGTTTGAAGGTTGATAAGGGCTACATTTTAAAATTATTTTGAAATATACAGGGCGTCCCAATAAAGTGCGGCGTATCAAAGTTATATTTTTTTTACAGGACACCCTATATTTTATTACATTTTCTAATTGTCAGCAAAAAATAAGATATAGTTTCATAAGACTTCCCTATACCTATTTACAGAGTGTTCTGAGTTATGTGGAATATTCTTAAAATGTAAAGCTTTAAACGAAGACTCATTCCTAACTTATTTAAGAAATTCTAATAAAGTTGGTTATATCTCTAAATAGTTGGATATTGGGTAAATGTATTTCATGATTAATTATTAAACATTTATTTACAGGGTGTATAAAATTTGCAGTTTTATTATTGGATTATTCAATGTGTAATATAAGGCTTATTTTAAAAGGAACACCCTGTATATTAATGAATTATTATAATAAAAAATTTTTCCACTTTCGAATGGTATATGGATGTCCTATAACTAGAAGTGATAGATTTTGAGTGATTTAAAATTTTCTTGTCGATTTCAAAATATTTATAGTTGTTACTCTCGATTTTTAAACCAATCATTTTGACATATTTGTTATAAATGAAACCAATGTAGTTGTAAACAAATGTGTATACTCTATACTTTTACTTGCTGATACACAACGAATCAGAAAAAATTTTAATAAAACGAATAATACAAAATGAACATAAATAATACAAAATAAACCAAAACTTACTACATTATAAACAAAAAAAAATGTTTTTAAAGAAGACTCAATCTAGACTTATTTAAGCAATTATAACAAATTTTCTCTTAGAGCGAAATAGTTGGGTAATAGTTAAATTTATTCCATTATTGATTATTAAACATTTATTTACAAGATGTTAAAAACTTAGTATCAATTTTGGATTATTCAACATTTAATATGAGGCTTATTTTAAATGGAACACCATGGATATTAATTATTCGTAATACTAAAAAAAGTTTCCTCTTTTGAATGGTATAAAGATGTCCTATACTTAAGTCTCATAGTTTTTGCGTAATTTACAATTATTTAAACTCTTCATCGGTATATTGATTTTAAAACAAAAGATATATTTTTAGTTAATGTCATTGTATGACATTGTCATTTTCTGATATTACGGTCTGGTAATTGTCAAAATATAAACATTTATGTGTAATATTTAACTTTCATTGTTCCTAAAAATGAAGAATTGCGCTATCCATGAAACAGTCTACATGGTACTTTGCACTGGAGAATGTTTGGAAAATTGTCTCTTAGTTTCTAAAGTTTATGCTCAAAAGTATCCTGATAGAAGACACCCACAAAAGGAAGTTTTTGAGAGATTGCTTAATAGATTCCGTGCTACTGGTAATGTTGCATAAGAAAAGGTAAATAAAAATAAACCAGTTATTGGCAGTGGCGGCTTTTGGGGGTAGGCAGGATAGGCCGGGCCTACCCAATAATTTTAAGAGCTTTAAAATTGAAAAACATATATTTAAAAATTATGTTAATGCATGTAAATAACTTTTAAATGTACTAAATCACTCAATACATTACCGTCCGTTAAAACAACTAAGTTATTATATTACCACAGTAAGCATCGAATCGTATTCAGGCATTTTAAATATCATTAATAGGCCCTATCGGAACTGGCCGACCCAGCTCACATAAGATCCCCGTTCAAAAAGCGTTTGAAGTTAAGCAGCTTGCCGGACAACGAATTATATTGTCGTGTTTACGCTTGCTGTTTAGGCACCAGACGATCGGGCCTACGATGACCATCGTTGTCACTTGTAACGTAATTATCGAATTGTAATATAAATTTTCTTTTAAATTATGATAAAAAAATATGTAACATAATCTTTAATTGTAACATATTTTTAAACAAACAACACAATTACAAACAAGTGCACGGTTGCCCAAATAAATTTTAAAAAATTCGTAAAATTCGAAGAAAAAAAATCACATTTGCCTGATTTCTATATCGCCTGATTGTATGCAACTTATATATGTGAGATTGTTTTATAACTGATACATAAAAATGAGTTTTTATGACGCTTTACCAGGTTGCAGTAATAGTAATGTTGATAGTGAGTGTTTGGACATTGTTGTTTCACTATTGGAATCGTCATTATCTAGAAGAACTGAAATTGATAGAAAAAAAAATTATTATGAATGAAAGGCCTACTCCAACATTGCGAATTGACCAAAAAGATGGGAAAAAGGTGCGTACTTTTAATTGCTCTTGGTATGATATCTACAAATGGTTGTCTGGAAGTATTACGAAAAACAGACTATATTGTTGGCCGTGTTTGTTATTTTCTAATAAGAAATATGTATAGAATTGTGAAGGATACTTTGATTTAAAAAATATCTCTACCTCCTTAAAAAAACATTCCAGTTGCAAGGAACATTTCAGTAATTTGCTATCCGTTAAGGATGTACAGAAGAGGGCGTTTTCTGTTCGCGATTTGCTAGATGAAAAATCAAAAATCGCAAAAATTAGATACAACGCAGAAGTTAAAATGAAAATTAGTTGGGGGGGGGGGGTCATGACCCCGTGACCATAGCTATGTAATTTGGTGGCTTGGCCTACCCAAAATTTTACCACACCAGCCGCCACTGGTTATTGGTGACAACGTTAACGAACTTAATCCTGCTTTCTGTTACGGAAAACCCAAAAATTTCGGGTGAATTAGAAATTAGTCAATCTAGTGTATGTAGAATACTTAAAACCAACCACTTTCATCCGTATCACATTCAACTTCACCAGCATTTGACAAAACAAGATTATGGTAACCGTTTAAATTTTTGTTTATGGACTTTAGATAAAGTTGGAGAAGATCCTGATTTTATTAAAAATGTATTATTTACAGACGAATCGACTTTTCATAATAATAGTCTAGTAAATAGACATAATTTTCACTATTATGACACAGAAAATAAACATTTATTTCATAATGTTGATCGCCAACACCGATGAAGTGTTAATGTTTGAGGCGGCATTATGGGCGAGTACGTTATCGACCCGTATTTTTTTGACGGACAACTCAATGGGACAAATCTCTTGAATTTTTTAAAACAAGATTTTTGGACCCTCCTTGAGAATCTTCCACTTAGCCTACGAACAAAAATGTGCCTCCAGTTGGACGGAACTCCTGCTCATTTCTCACGTGATGTTAGGAACTACCTTAACAGAATATTTACAAACAGATGGATAGGTAGAGGTGGTTAATATAATTGGCTCCCTAGGTCACCAGGACTAACCAAGATGGATTTTTTTAAATGGGGTTATATTAAAAATATTGTATATGCTACACCTCCTACTACTAGAGATTACATGAAATTAAGAATTACAAACGCGTTTGCTTTTATAAATCCTGTTATGTTATATAATGTAAATAAATCATTCGAAGATAGAATCGCTTGTTGTATTGCACAAGACGGCAACCAATTTGAACATCTGTTACATACCTGAACATTTTTTACTTATAGGAAGTGGAAAGTTTCGAACGTAGATTTGAGGTTCGAATCGGTTTGTAAATGCCCATTTGTCCGCTTCTGGTCGATCGACGATGATAGGTATAATAAAAGGTTGAAGTTGTGGAGTAGAAGTGTTGATTTATTGACAGCTACTGGTAATTACACAATATGATGTTCGTTAGGTAACTACTATGATCGACTGTGCTCAAATGAGCTCAAATCCCCAATTTATAATCCCACAAATATTTCATACCTCAGCACAGAGGTTATTGCTTCTATGATACTAACCAACTTTTAAACTATTAGCTTACATTACAATTTAATTTAGACCATCATTGCAACACTAAGGAAGTTCAATTAGAAACAATATATTATTCGACAATTCATTAACAGGTGAATGGACTTTAATTATTACAATATTACTCGATATCATTTTCACAATGTCACTTATACACGGTGAAACTATAATAGATTAAGAAGTTAAGAATAATGTGAGATTACAAATTAAGGGGTTAATTTGTGATTGAACAGTAAGTTTTGGATTATTTTGTATTATTTATGTTTATTATTCATTTTGTATTATTTTGTATTATTTGTATTATCAAACTTCTTTCTGTTTCGTTTTGTATTTAATTGTATCAAAAAAAGAGCGTGTGCTCGTAAGCACGTAAGAAGTTATAGGTACATCTATTATTATGACTTCAAAGAAATAAATATATTTTATTTTTATTTAAATATTAAACTTATTTTAATACTTAAAATAATACAAAAAATTAAACATCACGTTAATATCTACGTCATTTTTAAAAACTGTAACCTCTGCGCAGTTGCCTTTCACTTGATGAATCGTAGAAAATCTAAAAAACATCAGATTCAACAAATTTTTTTTATTTTCTTTTCATCATATTTTAATACTAATTATCCTATTCCCAACGACTACAAATCCAAAGACATAAAAATTTTAATTTATTTACAAAAAATGTATTTACAACTACACTGGTTTCGTTTATAACAATATGTCAATATGATGGGTTTAAAAATCGAAAGTAACAATTATAAATATTTGAAGTAGATTTCCGTTTAACAAAATTTTAAATAACGGCAAAACTATCAGTCCAACTTATAGGATATCCATATATCATTCGAAAGAGAAACATTTTTTTAATTTAATAATTCATTAATATACAGGGTGTTCCATTTAAAATAAGCCTTATATTACACATTGAATAATCCAATAATAAAACTACAAATTTTGAACACCCTGTAAATAAATGTTTAATAATTAATCATGAAATACAGTCGACCAATATCCAGCTATTTAGATGTATGAGTAATTTTATTAGAATTGATTAAATAAATTAAGAATGAGTCCTCGTTTAAAGTTTTACATTTTAAGAAAATTCGACATAACTCAGAACACACTGTACATAGGTATAGGGAAGTCTTATGAAACTATACCTTATTTTTTGCAGACAATTAGAAAATCCAATAAAATACAGGGTGTTCTATAAGAAAAAATATAACTTTGAAACGCCGCACTTTATTGTGACACCCTGTATATTTCAGAATTATTTTAAAATGTAGCCTTTATCAACCTACATACTATACAAAAGGCACAATTAAAAAACTGTTTTAAAGGAGAAGTGTGCCAGCTAACTGAATTGTGATTAAGAAAAAATGTCATTTTGGACATTGCAAATGTCAAAACTTCTTCTTTTATTATTTTTTCTTATTCTTATGAAGTATTACTATTAACAGAATATAAATCAAAATTTACCAGAAAGTTATTTGAAACCAAAATTTGTAAACTAAACATTTTTTTTAAGATAGAAGAATGAAATTTGAAAAATTACAATAAATCAATTGATGAGACATCATTGGAATAGAGAATGTTTATCCAAATATAATAGGTAGGAGTAAATAGTGCTTAATTAATTTATATCACTCCTTTTCTTCATTGCATTGGAATTCTGAGAAATGAATGCCATTTCTCAGAATTCCAATTAGTTCCAGTTAAAGAAGAAGTTGTGTCATTTGCAATGTCCAAAATTACATTTTTTCTTAATCACAATTCATAGTTGGCTGGCACCCTTCTCCTTTAAAACAGTTTTTTAATTTTGTCTTTTTCTTATGTGTCTTTTTATTTTTAACTCATTTTATGAGTGGTGCGTAAAATTGTCACATGTTACTGTAATATCCAAGAAATACTAATCTCAATAACGTAAGTAAAAAAACAACTTTTACATCTTTTAATAAAAAATTTTTTTTTCGAGGATGTTTTACTAACATTAGCACTTTGTTTCAGTTTTTTCCTGACGATGAAAATAAACATTTTCGAAAGCTTGAAACTCAGTTAAAAGAGTACACTTATTTCACCGCTGCGTATCCCAATAATCCTAAAAGCTCCATTTTTCTAACGTAGTCAGCGAAGACTTCTTTTTTTTTCCATATATATATATATATATTTCTAAAGTATTCAACTAGTGAATTCAGAGGTTTAATCGGTCATTCAGGTTGGCAAATAAAAAAATAAGTCAACTACTTCATAAGTTTATCGAAGACGTTTCGCTTTATATTTCTAAAGCTTCATCAGTTCTCTAAAATATAACAAATGACATAGAGTTTATAAGAAATACAGATGTTTATAGTTCATAACTTACAACTCAATATGTAGTATATTATCGATGTTATCATATATCAACTGTACACTTTACTCATTATTTAAAACTAACTTAACCAAAAAATAAAAAACAAAAAACAAAAAACAACACACAAACTTTGCCGAAAATAATGTTCATATTCGTAGATATGAATATTTAAAAAATTTTAAACGAACATTTGGCTTCATTTAGATAGTTCTCCGCTGAAGACCAACAAAGTTCTGATTTATTGCAATCTAGCAAACAACTTGACGCGATACCGAAATTTTTTTTTTATTTAAGGGCCATGTGTCACCAAATTCCAAGGTTTGAGACAATTATGAACTTCTACAGGGGACATTGCATAAGTAGTTGGACGGGTGGAATTTGTATGGCTGAAATATTTTGATATATTATTTTTAATTTATGTTTTAATGAAACTTGGAAATAGGGGATGATTTTATTATTATTTTGAATGGAAAATTGACGGTCGTAGTTTTTACTATATATATATATATATATATATATATATATATATATATATATATATATATATATATATATATATATATATATATATATATATATATATATATATATATATATATATATTGAGATGGTATTAAATATAGGAGAAACAAAGATAGTGTTTAAAAAATAATAAAATAATTTATAAGTTATATACTAGATAATATTAGATATAAAAAATATTTATGTGAGGGCATTCTTAAGGAATTAACATTATAATAAATTTAAAAAGTGTTTAAGTTGCAATGTATTTGGTTATTTTAATAATTATAATATTGTAAATATATTTGAGTGAGCCATCTTTGTAGGCAACCAAGTATACACTTAAGTGAATTGGATAGTAGGAACTTTTATATAGAATTATGGATTAAAAAATAGTGTTTATTAATTTAAAATGTGTAATTTATATATAAATTTGTATTCTGATCTGAAAAGCCTAAATTTCCATAAAATTCTCGATAAAATTTTAGTTATAATAGTAGTTTTCTAGATAGCATAAAAAGAATTGTCTAGAAAGACGTCAATAGACAGAATTTAACCTTTGTTCGCACTAGAGTCTTCGCGAACATGGTTATGTCTATGAAATAGAAAGATTCAAACAGATATTTTTTCAAGAACATTCGTGAAAAAAAAAATGATATAAATATGATGTGATTTGGATTCAAGATGGTCAGTTGGGGAGATTTTCAAGATAGTAAAGTCAGTATAAGGTCAGTTAGTCAGATTTTCAATATAGTCAGTCAGTTGGTGAGATGTTCAATATAGTAAGATAGTAAGTTCAGTAAGTCAGAATAGTTCAGTCAAGATACACAGTTATCAGTGATTTAGTATATTAGATGAAGAGTAAGAAACAGAATAAAGAGAATATTATTGAAGATTAAAAATTATGTTATGTATATTGGAGAATGGAAGTGAGTATTAATTGAAAATTAAAATTATATAATATATATGGTGATTTGAAGAGAAAAAAAGATTATTAGAAAGAAGAATAAATAAAAAAGAGGAAAGAACAATATTTTACTGATTTTTAAATACTATTAAGAAGAAAAATATTCTAAAATGGTGGAAGCTGATAATTAAAACATTGTGGAGTATTTGGCAAGGTAAGTTTACAAAAGAAGGATAACCGAGATTGACAACGAAGACATTGAGTGATGATTAAAATCTTTTGGAGAACAGTTTCATTTAGGCATTTAGTGACAGAAAGGTACAAAATTTTGTTAATATAATTTAATTAGTGTCATAAGAATTTCAATTTAAAGATAGTTTGTTTTAAATTTACATTGTCTATGTTAGATATACAGTAGACTCCCTCTATAACGAGAACTGAAATGGCAGACTAATTACCTCGTTATAAGCGGATCTCGTTATATCCAACAACAATAATATTGTGCATACATATGAATATGTAGTTTTCTAAAACATTAACTTTCTATAGTGAAGCCATTCGGAGCAATATAAGATGCTAATAAATATTGTTTGAATGGCGTTTTTAAAACAAAGTTGTTTACTTTTATTGTCAATGAAATGCATTAAAACAAAAAAGAGTTGTTTACTTTTACTGTCAATGATATATGTTGAAACAAAAAATCTGTATTCTGTAAATATGTATAAAGCGTATAAAGTTATTTTGTCATTTTTGACTGCTTTAAATTGTTCAGTATTCTATCTATCATATTTTCTAAAGATGTGAAACAGTTTTATGCTTCTTCATTTGAGTTTTGTCCTTGGATAAAATTTCTGACAACCTTTAAAACACTTTCCACATCTTGTCTATTAGGACCCATATTATTAGGTGTGAATGGTCAACCCAATACAATGACACTTGTGAATAATAAATTTTACATTTCCGACTAAGAATCATAAATTGTAAGAAGTTTATTGCGGGCGGCTCGCAGTTTAAAAGGGTATTTATTTATAGCTACGGCCGGACCAAAACGTAAAAAACACGTTTTGCAATCTTATTTTCTCTCGTTATAAGCAAATTTACCTCGCTATAAAGGGTTATAGTTCAATAGAAATTTCACGGGACATCTAATGTACCTCGTTATAAGCGAAACCTCGTAATAACCGTGTTCGTTATAAAGGGAGTATACTGTATATGTGTGTTTCATAATAGATATAATAAAGATAATTTCAAAAAGTGCTTACAAACTAATTCTTTGAGAACCGCGATAAAAACCCTATATATATTATTAAAAAACACTCTTCTTCTTCTTCTTCTAATGGCGCTACAACCCTTTGTGAGTCTTGGCCTGCTTAACAATGTTCTTCCATTCAGCCCTGTCGCATACTTTCCTTCGCCACTGCCTGATGTTCATGGTTTTAAGATCCCTCTCTACGTCGTCTATCCATCTTTTACGGGGCCTTCCTCTTGTTCTGTTTCCTTGGGGCTTCCATCTCTGGACTACTTTTACAGCTCGATTATCTGGCATTCTTTCTAGGTGACCAAGCCAGTTTAGTCTTTGTGACTTTACAAATCTGACAATATCTGCGCTCTGCATTAGTTCATCCAGCTCGTGGTTCATTTTAATTCTCCACGAACTATCGCTGCATTGGGTTGGTCCAAATATCTTCCTTAGTAATTAAAAAATACTCATTGCTCATTAAAACATCATTCTCAAACAAAACATCATCACAATATATATATATATATATATATATATATATATATATATATATATATCCTCTAAAATAACAGCTGATCTGGTAGATGAAAAAGGGGGTTGAGGGTAATTGGGTATTCATCTGATTAAAAGCGACGTGTACTCTGTTCAACAGTTCATTATATTTCGCTAATTTTCATTAGCATCATCAGACGAGAGCTACAATTATTTAAAACATGGTAAAATACAATTTAATAATTGTTTGTTGTTTATATACTTACTTGATATATATCTATACTTAATATATTTCCAATATGTATCACAATTTAATAAAATGTGTTGTTTTTTTAAATGCACCATGGCATATGTTTAAAATACGACCCTGAACAACTCGTATTTACATGAATTTTCATTCCATCTTAAACACAAAATATAATTGTGTAATGTAATTTTTACAAATAAAGTGCTTATTGAAAATGGTACATAGCCGAAAAGTGAAAGGAGAGATTAATAAAATGTTGGAAGATAAAATCACAGAGTGATGTGACTCACCTTATATCAATCCAATCGTGATAGTAAAGAAACGAAGTATATATATATATATATATATATATATATATATATATATATATATATATATATATATATATATATATATATACTTCGCTTACCATACGTCTCGGTTTAACCGGGATTGTCCCAGTTTTAGACATCGGTCCCGGAGTCTCGGCCGGTTTGTTATTTTGTCCCGGTTTGACAGAACTGTCGTAATTTTGAATTTTTGTTAAGTAATTTCACACGAATGATTTTTTTCCACCTGGATTCATATTTACTGATAATAAATAAGATTATTCACTTTCGTATTATATAAACAATTCTAATAATGATGACTGCACATCTGATTGATAAGATATTTTAATAGGGTTCCCACAGAAGACGTGCTTGATTCTCGAAATCATCAAAATGACCAATTTAGCAATTCACCGTACCACATTTCTTAAACACATTATTTCAGTGAGTCGTTAACGAATATAAACATTAAGAAAATCAAGAATTGATGAATTAAAAAAAAACAGATCTGTTTACCCTAATTATTTGCAGTGCGAGTACATTTCGTTTTTTTTTGTCAAAAAAACACGTTTTTTCGGTGGTAAAATACGAAAACACTTCGTGTTTTATTTAATTGCTATGTTTGATTTAAAATTTCGAAAAAAAAAAATTGCAAATTCACAAGCGAACTTGAAAAAGATCCTTTTATAAAAAAGCTTTGTAGTACCAATAGCAGGGTGAAATGCCAGCAATGTTTTTCAGAATTTTCAATTACACACGGTGGGCGAGCAGATATTAAAGATCACTTAAAGTGTGTAAAACACAAGACTGGTGTAACGGCGATTGCAAGTACTTCTTCTATCAATTTTTTTAATGGTGATCCCATTCAAAACGATTGAATTATTGCAGCTGGAGGCCACATTCGCTTATCTCACGGCAATGCATGATATAATCTTCACATCTGATTGTACGTCGAAATTGATTTTAAAATTTTTTTAATCAAAATTTGGGGTTGCCAGAACCAAATGTGAAGCGATCATTTTAAATGTGTTGGTACCTTTGCCTTTATCAGAGTTACACACCGACTTACTTCTTCTTCTTCTTCAAGTGCCCTCTCCGCTACGGAGTTTGGCAATCATCATTGCTATTCGTATCTTTGAAGCTGTTGCTCTAAATAATTGGTTAGATGTGCACTGGAACCAGTCTCTTAAATTGCGCAGCCAAGATATACGTCGTCTCCCCACGCTTCGTTTGTCCTAAATCTTTCCTTGGATAATTAACTGGAGCAATCGGTACTTTTTCCCTCTCATCACATGACCAAAATATTCCAACTTTCTTCACTTGATGGTGATCAACAGCTCCCGTTCTTTGTTTATTCTTCGAAGAACTTCACTATTTGTTACTTTGTCTGTCCAAGGTATTTTCAAAATTCTTCTGTATATCCACATTTCGAATGCCTCTAGTTTATCAATATTGCTCTTTTTTAAAGTCCAATCCAACTTGCAGAAGGTTTTTTTCGTAAGTGTTACTAACGACACCTCAAATAAAAAGCACATCAAACTGGCACCGATTATTGTTAGATTCTTTTTACCATTAGAAGGTGTACATGTGAAACCATGTGAATTTTGAGTTCGTTCAGGGTGAGACATCGGAAATATTGACGCAAAATATAATTTCAACATTACGTCGTCATGACAGTACAAAAAAAGTAGCTGCATTTTGTGGCGACAATTGTAATACAAATTTTGGAGGTGTGCATAGAAGAGGACCAAATAATGTTTACAGAAGACAATAACTCGGTGTAGATATTGTAGGAATTGGATGTGGCGCACATATTGTACATAATGCACTTCAAAATACTGTGGATGGTTTACCAATCGAAATTGAAGCACTAGTTGTCAAAATATATAAACATTTTCATATCTACACAGTTCGAGTAACTCAGTTGAAGAAATTCTGTGAATGTGTAGATGTGGAATATAAAAACCTAATCCAACATGGAAGTACCAGATTTCTTTCTCTTTTGAAGGCAATTAAGAAAATTCTAAATATATTCAAAGGACTAAAAGCATATTTCCTTTCCCAAGATAACAGTCCACGTGCAATGCGAGATTTTTTTGAAAGTGAAACGGCTGAGTTATATTTTTGGTTTGTGCATGGACAATTAAACAATTTTAACAAGACTAACCTACTCATGGAAAAAAGTGAAGCAAGTGCGACTGACATTATATTGGAATTAAGAAGATTGAAATCTTCTACCGTATCTAATCTTCTATCTGTCTACCGTACAAACATTTCTATACTGTAAATTAAACTTTAATATGACATGTAACGATTTTTACGAAAAAATAAAAAAAATAACATTTTATTAAAAAAAGTACATACAAGCGAGAAGTATGAATGGTACAAAAAATAGGTATTTTATTAATAAAAATTTTTGGCAGCAGCTTAATCGTTTTTTTTTATACTTCACCCTATCCACCATTTACTGTCCCGGTTAAGAGTTTCATAATTATGGTAAGCTATATATATATATATATATATATATATATATATATATATATATATATATATATATATATATATATATATATATATATATATATAGATATATATATATATATATATATATATATATATAGATATATATATATATATATATATATATATATATATATATATATATATATATATTGAGATGATATTGAATATAGGAGAGGCGAGGGTGATCTGGAATGAACTTAGATAGTGACTGGAGAAATAATTTATAAGTTATGTACTAGAGAATATTATACAAAGTATGAGGGTATTTTTAAGAACTTAGCATAATAATAAGTTTAAAAAGTTTTTTATTTTGCAATGTATTTGGTTATTTTCATAATGATGATATTATAAATATATTTGAGTAAGCCATCTTTATAGGCAACCAAATATACACTGAAGTGAATTTAGTTGTAGGAACTTTTGTGTATGAGTATGGATTCAAAATAGTGTCATTTATTAATTCTGATCTGAAAAGCCTAAATTTCCATAAAATTTCGATAGAATTTTAGTTAGAATAGTAGTTTTCTAGATAGAATAGTAAAGTATTATCTAGAAATCTAAAATATGACGTCGATAGAAAGAATTTAACCTTTTTTCGTAGTACAATGTTCGAGAACATTGTAGTGTCTATGAAATAGAAGGATTCGAATATATTTTCTTTCAAGAATATTCGGGAACATTGAAACGATATAAATACGATGTGATTTGGATTCAAAAGGGTCAGTTGGTCAGTATGCGGTCAGTCAGTCAAGATAGTCAGTTATCAGTGATTCAGTAGTTGGAAAGTATATCAGATGAAGATTAAGAAATAGAATTAAGAGAGTATTAATTGAAGATTAAAAATTATATTATGTATATGGTGATTGGAGATTGGAAGAGAGTATTAGTTGAAAATGAAAAATTATATTATGTATATGATGATTGGAGAGTGGAAGAGATTATTAGTTGGAGATTAAAAATTATATTATGTATATGGTGATTGGAGATTGTAAGAAAAAAAAAAGATTATTAGAAAGAAGAATAAACAAAAAAGCAATTAAAAAAGGAAGAATATTTACCGATTTATAAATGCTATTAAGAAGAAAAATATTTTAAAATGGTGGAAGCTGATAATTAAAACATTGTGGTGTATTTGGCAATGCAAGTTCACAAAAAGAAGGATAACCGAGGCTGACAACGAAGACATTGGTGGTGATTAAAATCTTTATTTTGGAAAACAGTTTTATTTAGGCATTCAGTGACAGAAAGGTACCAAATTTTGTTAATATAATTTAATTAGTGTTATAAGAATTTCAATTTAAAGATAGTTTGTTTTAAATTTACATTGTCTATATTAGATATATATTTAATTAGTGTCATAAGAATTTCAATTTAAAGATAGTTTGTTTAAAATTTACATTGTCTATATTAGATATATGTGTGTTTCATAATAATTATAATAAAGATAATTTCAAAAAGTGCTTACAAACTAATTCTTTGAGAACCGCGATAAAAAACCCTATATTTATGTTATTTAAAAACACTCATTGCTCATAAAACTATACACAAACAAAACATCATAACAGTATACACTAGCGATCCTAAAATCCGGGTCACCTTGAAAATTTCAAGTTTTTGGAATATTTTTGCCTCTGGTGCAGTAATAACCATTTTTTAGGATAACGTATTTTTTATTTGTCATCAATGTTTGTTTTGAAAGAAAAAAAACCGTTTTTTATTGTTTTTATTGAAAAAGCAGAAAACAAACCAAATTGTTCATAAAACAGGCATACGAAAAAAATGGAAAATACAGAACGTGGTAAAATGTCAGTTAAATTTAAATGACTAATATCGTGTATTGTCTTCACTTGCTCTAATGACCTCTTGCAGACGACGGGGCATACTCTCAATTTTTCTCCGGATTACATGTTTTGGTATGTTATTCCACTCTCTCACTAACAGATCCTTAAGCTCCTGTGCGTTGTTAGGAGGAGATGTTAGGAGTTGAATACGTTTTTTCAAATCGTCCCAAATATGTTCGATGGGATTCAGGTCCGGAGACCTAGCTGGCCAGGGTAACCTCGTAATTCCAACCTCGTCCAAGTATTGCATACTGATCGTGGCAACGTGCATTCGCGCGTTGTTCTGCATAAAAACGACGTTTTCTCCAAGTCTTGCCATGATATGCATAACATGTTCTTCCAGAATCTCCGTAATGTCCCTTCGTGTAGTTAAGGACCCATTTTCGATGAAGGGTAATTCTGTGCGGAAGTCGGAAGATACACCTCCCCAAGCCATGACCGAGCCTCCACCAAATGGCATTCTTGGAGCAATGCAAGCTTGTGAAAATGATTCACCGGTTCTCCTCCAAACTCTTAAACGTCCATCGGATCCAGTTAGGCAGAAACGGGATTCATCTGGGAATAACTCTTTGCTCCAATAATTAATTCCCCAATGCGCGTATTGTCGAGCAAAAGCTAGTCGTGCAACTCGATGCGCCAGGCGAAGTGGCGGTCCTGTAGCCATTACCCGAGAAGATAGTCCAAAAGAACGAAATCTTCTCCTGACTGTTGCAACGCTAACATTGCGATTTCGTACTTCCTGTAGACGATTTCGATGCATAATCGCAGTTGAGGTCCAGTTTCTTAAAGCCTGAAACACAAGAAAACGGTCATCTCGTACCGTGGTCATTCTTCTTCGTCCAGAGCCATTTCGTATGGATAGCAAACCCTTCTCCTGAAAGCGTTGAAGCACTCGTTGAACCGTAGAAAGGCTTACGCCAACAGTTCTTGCGACTTGCCGTTGAGTGTGACCGTCTTTCACAAGCACAACAATTTGTGCCGTTTCAACAACAGTCAAGGGTATTTTTGGCAAAAAATAAACAATAATAAACACTAATAATGGCACTAATAAACACTAATGGTGGCAATAATAAACGTTTGTTCATTGCGTTTAAACAGAAAGTCGAAGCACAAATGAGACATTTAAAACAAGCGGCAGTTACAGGAACCGTTCATCTTTGGGAAGTGTGCACTTTTCCGCGAAATCGGCACTATTGAAATTCTTTGTTGCAAAGGAAACCACTAAGCCGACAACAATTCTCAGAAACATTCATTAGTCTGTATTTGTGTTATTTACGATAAAGCTCGTTAAAAATGAAATATCGGTTATTTTCAAGGTGACCCGGATTTTATGATCGCGTGTATATATATATATATATATATATATATATATATATATATATATATATATATATATATATATATATATTAATGCGATATTAAAAGTCTGAGGTGCGCCAAGAAATTAATTAGCTAATTAATTAATTAAACTTATTTAAATGATGCAATGATAATTCTGTCACACTATTTATATTTAAATTTAAATTTCAGAGTATAACCCTGAGATACTATGAGTATATCAGGGTTATACTCGTGATTCAATATCTATGCTTTACATATGATAGGTAAGGTCCAAAGAATACCAGAATAATAAAAAAAAATATGATACAACATTATATATTGAAATAAAATTCACACTCAAATATCTTCAATAAAAGTAACAATAAATGTTGCTTACTGGAAAAACATCCAAAATAAAATAAGTATTTACCTGTACATAAATTACACTTGTACGCATAACATGTTGCATACCATTAAGACAGGTTTAAAAATTAAAATCGCCCAAGATGGGCCTCTAGTATTTCTTAACAAGAAATATAACATTAAGTACACCTAATTACTTTTTATTCATATGGTTTTTACTTTCTGTTCACTATGTATCAGAGTTAAAACACATCAGTAAAAGATGCCATAAACTAAGTTTTACTATCTTTACCTAAATTTTAAAATTTTTAGAATGTATATTATCCATTATTTTATATTTCATATGTGTGTTATTAATGTTGAGTGTCAAAGCTTTTATAAAGAATCTCAACGACTAGTAAGTTGCACTGAAGAATTGTGATTTTATAAATATTTACATATTTTTCTTATTACAGTGTCTTGAAAACCATTCCGAAGGCTAGACAAAAAGTCAAAAGAATGTTTCATTAACATCCCGGCCAGTTTTCTGACTGCAACCTTAATGAACTGTGTTGTTTGTTTATATCGACAGTCACTAATATCCAGTATTATATATATAATATATATATATATATATATATCAGTATTCATTAAACCTCGTATCATAAAGGTTGTGTGTTTCTGTGTCTGCTAATTATCATTTGATAATTAAGTCGAAAATAGATAAGTGACAAAAACTGGTAAGATAAATCCAAATTACTATTAAATTGTTTATAGTCCGGACGCTTGGTGAGAAATAATGAAGGGCACCTAGGGACTGCTATGATTATTAGTTCTCGCTAAAATGATCTAACAAAATACGGGTCCGCAAACACCTAACGAGGTACTGTTAATACAACAAAATAGTACCCTCTTACAGGAAAATTATGCAAGGTCCCAGAATGAACAGATGCTGTACACAGCATGGAAACAGACGGAAATGGAGAAGATTATCGCTACGGATAGATTAAATCAGCTCCGACTCCAGTTAGATAACTTACAAAAATTAAATGAAAGCTTGCAATTAAAATCTAGAGAAAAACTTGTCCAAAGAGAAAGAACCTAAGAATGAGGAATTTCATACTGACGAGGATGAATTAGCTAAGGAGACAGAGTGGATACGTGTCAAAAACTTCAAAAAACGTAAAATTGATACTTCATTGACCCCACCACAAAAAGAGACATATGTCCAACAAAGAGAAGAAAAAACGAGAAAAACACAAATCCCACCTCCAATAATTGTGAAGAGTATTGCCGAATTTAGCCAATTACATAAATTAGTCAGACTACATACTGCTAAGTTCCATATAAAAGTACTTGGAGACAAGAGCGCTAAAATTAATGTCGATAGTGAAGAAGACTTCAGAAAATTAACGAAAAAGTTGAGAGAAGTAAATTATCATTGGCATACGTATGAAAATAAGCAAAGCCGACCCATTAAAGTTATGGTCAATAAGTTACATCATTCAGCCAGTAAAGAATCGATCATGAATGAATTAAGTAATAAAGGATTCAAGATCATAGATGTCATACCGAAATTAAAATACAAAATAAAGCAACCACTAAATATGTTTATGTTGGTATTCAGAAATGACGAAAATATCAATAGAATCTATGAGATCTCAGATATCATGAGCGTAAAAGTATAAATACTTCCGCTAAGAAAATCAAAATTGGTACCTCAATGTAAGAGATGTCAGGCATATGGACACACACAAGGTTACTGTGCGAAAGAACCAAGGTGTGTCCGCTGCACAGGAAAACACCTAACAGCCAAATGTGAAAAACCCAAGGACGCAAAACCTAAATGTGTCCACTGTGGAGAAGGGCATCCGGCTAACTATAGAGGATGTATCGCGGCAAAGGAAATACAAAAAGTAAAAGATAAATATAACAAGAAACAGACCTTACCCAGACAACCACAAAGAATGCATCCAAAACCTGTAGAAAATCCAAAACAAGAAGAAAACAAAACAAGAACTTATAGCATGGTAGCAGCTGGTAAAAGTAACGAAGAAAACTATAGTAGTGAAAAAGATCTGAAAATAGAACAAACACTACAGAAAATATTAGAGAGATTAACTAACCTGGACGAGCGTATAACCAGAATAGAATATAGCACCAAAGGAGCTATACCTAAAAGACTTGGTAATGACGGGTAGTTTACGAATAGTGGAATGAAATGCAAATGGCATCTTGAAACATCAGCAAGAACTATAAGCGATACTAGATATAGAAAAAATAGATATATGCCTCATTTATGAAACCCATTTTACGAATGAATCATATATTGGATTTAGGGGTTATAAAGCTTATCATACTACTCACCCTGATAATGCAGCCAAGGGAGGTAGTGCAGTAATTATCAAAGAAAATATTATGCACTATCAGGAAATGGGATACAGAACTAAAGAATTTCAGGCCACATCAGTAAAAATTAAATGTAAAAGCTATGAGGTAATCGTCACAGCGGTTTACAGTCCGCCAAGACATGCCATCAAGAAAAATCAATATATAGAATTCTTAACCAGTCAAGGACATAGATGTATCCTTGGAGGAGACTTCAATGCAAAACATACGCATTGGGAGTCACGACTGACTACCACCAAAGGGAAAAAATTTTTAGAAGCAATGAAATATATACAATGCGACGCAATATCAACGGGAAAGCCAACATACTGGCCTACTGACACAAATAAAATCCCAGACCTTATCGACTTGTTTGTAGTCAGAAATATTTCAACAAATTACATAGAGATAGAAGAGGCATTGGATATGAACTCGGACCATTCTCCAATTATTCTCACACTGAGTGATACTGTTATCATAAAAGAAAGCCCCCCTAGACTTGTTAACAAAAATACTGACTGGAAAAGTTTCCAGATAGACATTGAAGAGAAGATTAACCTCTCAGTTCCATTAAGAACCGTTGATCAACTAGAGGCAGAAGTAGAATTAGTCAATAAAAATGTACAACAAGCTGCTTGGAACAACAGCACGAACAGTGTTGAAAGAATAAAAGGAAATAACTACCCGAAAAAACTCAGAGGAATGATAACCGAAAAAAGAAAACTGAGACGCAAGTGGCATCAGTCTAGATAACCCGTTGATACAACTAGATTAAATAATGCCACACAAAAATTAAAAAGAGAAATTAAAAAAATTAAAAACGAATCGGTTAGCACCTACCTAAGTGAACTATCAAATGATAGCGCTACTGATTACTCATTGTGGAAGGCTACCAAACGATTAAAAAGGCCAGTCTTACAGAATCCACCAATTAGAAATACTAATGGTAGCTGGGCAAGAAGCAATATACAAAAGGTCAACAGGTTTGCTGACCATCTAGAAAATACTTTCCAACCAAATGAAGAACAAGAAATAATTAACTGGGAGCTCCCTGATCAAGATGAAATAGTGATTAGCTCTATAACTCCAAAAGAAGTATGTTTGGAAATAAAAGAAAACATAAATCCAAAGAAAGCTCCCGGATTTGATCTAATTACTGGGGAAGTGTTAAAGCAACTTCCAAGGAAAGCTATAATAAAATTAACACATCTTATAAACGCTTCTTTTAGGCTGAGGTACGTACCAAAGTTATGGAAGGTGGCAGAAATTATAATGACACTAAAACCAGGAAAACCTCCACAAGAAGCTTCTTCATATAGGCCTATTTCACTGTTACCTGTCATGTCTAAATTATACGAAAAATTACTCTTGAAGAGACTAAAACCGATTATAGAGGAAAAAATCTAATTCCTTATCATCAGTTTGGGTTTAGAGCTAGCCACTCAACGATAGATCAGGTGCATAGAATAACAGATATAGTAGAAAAAGCTCTAGAAGAAGGAAAAGTCTGTTCCGCAATTTTCCTCGATGTAGCGCAGGCTTTTGACAAAGTGTGGCATGACGGATTATATCATAAAATGAGATGCTACTTACCAAAACAATATTCTGAACTACTAGAATCATAATCCGACAGATACTTTCGAGTTAAATATGAGGAAGCATACTCAGAATTAAGAGAAGTTAAAGCTGGAGTTCCACAAGGAAGTGTCCTGGGGCCAGTGCTATACCTGCTCTATACCAGCGATATTCCATCATTAGAACCTAACACAATTGAGACATTTGCAGACGACACATGCACTTTAGCGGTCGGACAAAACCACGAGGATGCAGCAACCAACCTACAGAACTCTGTTGAACAAATTAACATCTGGACCAGGCGATGGCGTATTAAATTAAATGAAATAAAATCTGTTCATGTCAATTTTACTAACAAAAGAGAACAACATATCCCAGTTAGTATAAATAGAAACCAAATACCTTATGCAAATACTGCAAAATATTTAGGTATGACATTAGACTCCAAGCTACGTTGGAAAGCACATATTAAGAAAAAAAAAGAGGAATTAGAAATTAAGTTCAGAAAGATGTACTGGTTGATGAGAAAAAAATCCACTCTGTCTACTTATAACAAATTGTTATTGTATAAGCAAGTCCTTACACCGATATGGTGTGATCTTCATCGAGACCTCCATATGGATAAGGTTATCCAGACAATAAGTAGGTTTGCCGAGAGTCATGAACAAAGGCTCTCCAACCACGTGAATGTCGAGGCCATCAAACTCCTAGACAACGCCAACCAGATAAGAAGACTTAAGAGAACGAAGCCGTTTGAGTTAGTGCTATAAGTGAGTGAAAGTGAAAAAGCAGAGCAAAGTGCGGCTAAAGTGTACACGTTAGCTAGTACTACTATTATGTATTAAAGCCTAAGGAATATTGCTGAATGTAACCTTAGATAAGTTTTTCGTAATATTTGTATATAGAACTAACTTGCTTATTGATCAGAGTGAATGATCAGATAGCAATAATCATAAGATTCCTGTTGAAGTTTTATTAAATAAAAAAAAATATTATACATCCCTGGCCAAATTATTAGACGCACTCCTGTTTTTTTAATAATTTGACGTTTTATTCGAGTTTATATGCAGTTCTTTCACATAAAAACATACATGAAATGGATTTTTATTCAGGAAATTTATTATATATTTCGTATTTGACATAAATGGCAACACTGTCTTAATCAATTTTTGCCGGAACGTAAACACGCCTAAACCTGCTCCCATCGCCTTCGCAGTTGCTTCAGTTGCGAACGTGTCTCTGTGGCTTTATGTGCTGTGTTTGTTTATTAAACAGTTTTATATTACGCAATTATCTGTTTATTTCGTGTGCAGAGTTTAAATAATCTGTTTGTACGCTTTCATCCTGGGTAAAAAACGCGATCTTTCACCACGTAAAAAAGCTGAGATAAAGGCCCTAGTGAATACTAAAATATTTTCAAACCGCGAAATATCACGAAGGTTAAAGGTTTCTGAAGCTAGTGTACGACGCATAAAGAAGAGGATTGAATTAGGGAAAGAATTGAGCCCAAAACGAAAGAAAAAATGCGACAGAATGCCTATTTTCACTCCAAGGTCAGAAAGATCTTTAAAGAAAATTTGCCTGGAAAACAGATTTGCTATCACAAAATTGATAAAATCGCAACTCCAAGATGTCAATGTGAATGTCTCTGAACGTACTGTGCGAAGAAAATTAGGAGATTTGGATTTTATGGCCTGTCGCCCAGCTAGGAAGCCCAAGTTAACACCTACAATGAAAGCAAAGCGTCTGAATTGGGCCAAACAGTTGCGTGATAAAGAGGTGGACTTCTGGAGGTCGGTAAGTTCATAATTTCTTGAATAATATTTCATATTTCTTTCACAAATAATGCATTTAACCATTTAACCAACATAAAGACCAGCACATAATTTTTTTTTTCTATTGTTGACAGGTCTGCTTTAGTGATGAAAGCACATTTGAAAGTTTGCAAAACAAAGCTTAGTTTGTGCGTCGTCGTCATGGAGAAAAGTTTCATCCTGACTGTGTTGTTCAGACTGTGAAGCACCCTACAAAAGTGATGATTTGGTCAGTCATTAGCGGCAAGGGTACTGGACGTCTGTACGTAGTAAAAGGAATGATGCAGCAAGATCAGTACAAAGATGTCTTGCAAAGGCGGTTGATTCCGCAGCTCCAAGACTGGTTTCCAAATGGGGAACCATTCCTTTTTATGCAAGATGGAGCTCCCTGCCATACAGCACGGTCTGTCAAAGCTTTTTTGGCAGAACAAAATATCTTTTTGTTGGATTGGCCGGGTAATAGCTTCGATATGAACCCCATAGAAAACGTTTGGGAGTTGATGAAAAGAGAAGTGGCTAAAGACATGATTACAAACGAAAAGCAGCTCTTAGAAAGAATAATTTACGTGTGGAATCATCATCCTCAAATGCGAGAGACAGTACAGGCTTGCATTGATAGTATGCCGCGCAGAATTAAAGTTCTAATAGCGGCTAAAGGTGGCTCAACAAAATATTAACACTTAATTGTCGTTATTTTTGTTTTCTTTCAAGAGTCAATAAATACATATTAGTTCATTAATAATGATGCTTTATTGGTAATAAAATATAGACAATTAAATGGACAACCAAATAACATACATTGTTTCTGGTATATAGAAAAAACCTATTTAGTATCAGCTCATAATTAACATTTTTTATAAAATCTTATAGTGTGTCTAATAATTTGACCAGGGACTATATATAATATATATATATATATATATATATATATATATATATATATATATATATATGTATATATATATATATATTATATATATATATATATACATACATATATATATATATATATATATATATATATATATATATATATATATGTATATATATATATATATTATATATATATATATATATAATATATATTTATATACATATATGAAAGTAAAATATTGCATTTCATTTCAATCGGAACTCCACCATTGCTCTACACGCGTTTCGAGTTATTCAACTCATCATCAGGAGCACTTGTGGAAGTTCAACTGAAATGAAATGCAGTCTAGTATTTGGTTATTATAACCAAAATAACAGCCAGGTACGCTAGCCGCGACATCTATACGAAGTAACAAGAAGTCCGGAGACCTCTCTAATAGTAAATTAGGTGAACCGCAAATTCACTAGAGGCTTTTAACGACGCTAGAAGTATCTTTTTACTTCAACATGCATCTACGATTCACCTTTGAAAATTACTATCTTTTTCGCTCTTTACGTAGAGAAAGACGTTTAAATAAAAGTAAAAGATTGCATTTCATTTCAATCGGAACTCCACCATTGCTCTACACGTGTTTCGAGTTATTCAACTCGTATAGATGTCGCGGCTAGCGTACCTGGCTGTTATTTTGGTTATAATAACCAAATACTAGACTGCATTTCATTTCAGTTGAACTTCCACAAGTGCTCCTGATGATGAGTTGAATAACTCGAAACACGTGTAGAGCAATGGTGGAGTTCCGATTGAAATGAAATGCAATCTTTTACTTTCATTTAAACGCCTTTCTCTACGTAAAGAGCGAAAAAGATAGTAATTTTCAAAGGTGAATCGTAGATGCATGTTGAAGTAAAAAGATACTTCTAGCGTCGTTAAAAGTCTCTAGTAAGAGGCTTTGAATTTGCGGTTCACCTAATTTACTATCAGAGAGGTCCTCTGGACTTCTTGTTACTTCGTATATACATATATATATATATATATATATATATATATATATATATATATATATATATATATATATATATATATATATATATATATATATTTATATATATATATATATAGTCCCTGGTCAAAATATATATGTTATCAAATAATAATGCTTTATTGGTAATAAAATATAGACAATTAAATGGACAACCAAATAACATACATTGTTTCTGGTATATAGAAAAAACCTATTAGTATCAGCTCATAATTTACATTTTTATAAAATCTTAATGTGCGTCTAATAATTTGACCAGGGACGATATATATATACATATATATATATATATATATATATATATATATATATAATATATATATATATATATATATATATATAAATATTGGGAACACTTCAAAGTCACTTTTAAAAAAAGATTTATTTACAATTTATAAAACTAACAATAATTTTGACTACAAAAATGTAAAGATAACTTTCAAAATATAAAATGGACACCGGGAACATGTGTCTTGCTAATTTATAATATTCCTTTGCTGTCTCTGCATTTTCCAGAGGCGGCGACTATATTTCTCCTCCTTCCTTTGGTTCTGACTTCGTCCTCGAAGTCTCTTTGAATATGGTTTCTAATATCGAGATTTGGGATAAGCTGTAGTTTGGGTCCATAGAGCAATTTGTAAATTCTCTCCTTTTCTTAATTACAATTGTCAATAATATTGCTAAAACAGAAATTATTAGAAATATGGCTGTGGCTCCAAGTCCTGTTGAAATCTCCGGTAGGTTTTGCAGAGGAACAATGGGTTGAATTTGGCCATGAGTTTCTGGAATTTTTAATTTTTCTATTTTCAATTCTTTATCTGGCATCAATTTAATTGGAATGACTTCGGGGATTGGAATCTGTTGAATTGTTTTCTTGGCGTATGTAATTCCTTCTATAAGTACGGTTTCATTTGACATCAAAATGCTGCTTACTTGGACTTCTTTTTGTTTAATTTTTATTGGTCTAACAACTCCTAACACGATAACTTTATCGGTCTCTTGTACAAAGTTTTCTGTAACTAATGCTTTAGTGCAGTTTTGTACATTAGGGATAAAACATTTGGAATTGACTGGTTTCGTACAAATGATATAGTCTGCTTGGCCGGTACAACTTTCGAACCATTTGTTGTTGGCCAAAAATTGAGCTGGTGTTAAAATCATAACGTGATCATCGTTAGGGATTGGGTAAATTCTAAATGTTAAATAGGAATTTTTAATAAGGATTGGTATTTTAAGGATAATGAGCATAGTCTTAGAAGTAACACAAATAATAGATTTAGAAGATTCAACGAGTTCATAAGGATGTTCATTATCAGATAATAAAGAATTCGTAGAATAAATTTTTACTAAATTTTCTTTTAAGTCTAAAAGTTCTTTTAACGTGAACAGTTCAATATTTGACGAGTTAAAATGAGAAAGAGTGATAGTTCTAACTAATTTCATTAAAAATTCGTTAATAATCTGTAAATTTAAAATATCATTATGTATTACAGCGTATCCATCAAAATCTGCCGATAATCTCTTAATTTTTGTGAAAAGTATTTGATTATTTTTTGTAATTTGTTCTAATAAAGTATTAAATCTGGTGGAGACAGTTTTATCGAAGGAGATGCGGTTGTTAAACAATGTTATAACTTCATTTTGTTTATTTTCTAAAGCAATGATATGTGATTTTAATAAGTTTTAATAAGTCTGGATTTCCGGTTACATATTTTATAGCGGTACCTAGAAAGTTAAAAAGTCCTCGTTTATGTCTCCTAGTTATTTTATGCAAATTGTCTTTGGTTTCGTTAAGTAAGTGGTCGTATTGGGATTTTAGTAAGGTTAATGGTCCCATTTTTGTCGGAGTTTGAAAATGGTCATCAGGGTTGATGTTTAGAATGTCTTCTAATTTTTCTAAGTTGATATGTAGGATATGTCGGTGATAGTGGGAGATTTCTTTGGATTTTCCAATTTCTTCGGAGTAGTATCCATTATTCGGAATCGTCTGAATTTTGACAGTAGCCTGAAGGACCAGGAACAGGGTCGTCCCGTAAAGAATTTTGGTTTTGACATAAGCCTGAAGGCCCAGGAACAGGGTCGTCCTGCAAAGAATTTTGGTTTTGACATAAGCCTGAAGGCCCAGGAACAGGGTCGTGCTGCAAAGAATTTTGGTTTTGTAAGCGTTTGTCATAAGTTTTTCTAAATCTTTTTACAAATTTTAAGTGAGTGCTTGTTTCGTTTTGTTTATTAGTTTTACCAATGATTTTTGTTTTATTTTGGGTTGTAGGATTTATTGTAGAATAAGGGGCATTTAACTTTGCTCCGTGTTTTTTCTTTTTAACATACAAAGTTTGTGTGGGTTCAATTTCAGGTATAGGTTCCGTATTTTGGTTTTGTTTATTTAGTATGTCTTGTCTTTTCTCTTTTTGTTTTGTATATAAGTTACTTAAAAATAGTTGCAATTCTTCTTTATGTCTTTGAACGTACGTTTCATATACTGGAAGATTAAAGTCAAAATGTATTTCCTCGGCGTATAGTTCGTAAAGTATTGAAAAAGGCGAAAAATTGGTCGCGCTATGAATAGATTGATTATAAATTAAAACAGCATGAGTAAATATGTCGTCTATTGGGTCATTTGGATTTTGGTCCCGTAACGTTCTTAATTTTTCAATTAGGGTGGAGTGAAAACGTTCTACTAGAGAATTGGAAGAAGAATTATTAACTGTGGTAAAATGTAATTTTATTTTATGTAGCTTCATGAATTCTATTAATAAAGAGGAATTAAATTCTGTGCCATTGTCACATACGATTTTGCTAGGATAATTGTAGTGCGAAAAATAATGTCTTAGTTTACTCAAAACTGAAATTTTGGTTTTGTCAGGAATTTTATAGCATTGCGCGTACTTGGAAAATGAGTCAATTATGGTCAGACATAAATTTTTATTACAATAAAATACGTCTATGTGTAAAATATCGAAGGACTTTTGTCCTAACAAAGGTCCTAATTGTGGAAGTTTGTACGGATGTCGTTCGTATTTGTTCTTTAGGCAAATTTCACATTTGTTGATAAAGTTTGAAATAGTTGTTTGCATAGAAGGCCAGTAATATTTTCGCTTTAAGTGTTTGTACGTTTCCGTTATGCCATTATGATTTTCGGTATGATACCTTTTTACACATTCTATTTGGTTTATTTCTTCTTCAATGTCCTGTAATATAGTATTGCAAAAGAAGACTTTTACCGTCGTATTTATATTATCTTTAAAATAGTTACAAATAAATGGCCTTAATTCGTGTGCTGCTTTCATTGCAAATTTTTTATTAGGTTTAAGTATATTTTTTAGCATATCTGGAATTTCTTTTTTCCAGTCATTAGTTAAATTTATTGTGTATCTGTGTTTATCGAAAATTTTCTTATAGGTTAAATCGTTGGTTAGCGATTCTGGAATTAAACTTATTTGATTTTTCGAAAGATTAATTGGTTGTTCTGAAATTTGAATTCCTGTAATAGGATTTTCAATAGCCGTATGTTGTGTGTTGTCAGTGCTGTTATTATTTTCTTGAATTGCAATAAATTCTTCAAGAAATTGGTCCGGGTCAAAATCGTTAAGATCTGGGGGTTCTGCGCACAGTGAACTGCGAGTTAACGCGTTGATTTAAACTCTAGAGAGGGCGTCTGCTACTTGATTCTCTTTTCCTTTTTTGTATTTGACCGTAAAATTATAGTCTTCAAGTTTTAATCTCCACCGAGCTAATCTTGATGTGGGATCCTTAATTTTATAGATCCACACCAGTGGGTTATGGTCGGATTCGACGGTAAATCTTTTTCCGTATAAATAGGGTCTGAAATGTTTACAGGACTCTATGATTGCTAAAAGTTCTTTTTCGGTCGTCGAATAATTTTGTTCTGCGGAGTTTAGTGTGCGGGAGTAATAGGCAATTGTGTGATTATTTTGTGTTAAGACAGAGCCTATTGCAATATTGGAGGCATCTGTTGTTAGTACAAAAGGTAACTGTAAAGTCAGGATATTTAAGAACTGGGGCATTGCATAGTAATTGTTTGCATTTTTCGAAGCACTCTAAATAATTGGGATTTTTAGGGTCGATAATAGGGTCTCCTTTGCGCGTACAACGAGAGAATGGGGATATAATTTTAGCGAAATTATGGATGAATCTGTTACTGTACAATTCAGTACTATAATTATTATGTGTATGTTGGCAACACATTTTATTTTTATTGATGTCTGATGACTTATTTGTCACTTGCCACTGGTATCTGTACACACATTACACTTGTACTTGTAAAACAATAAAACTTATTTCTTTTCTAATTAAATACATATAATAATAGTGTTATTATTATTAACCTGCGTAAACAGGTTATGTACCCAGCTGCAGAAATTTAGAAAAGTGTTTTTAAGTTTGTGTTGTAAACAAAATAAAATTTGTTTTGCTAAAAGTGTAGTTTGCAGAAAAATTGTGTTTACAATTTTTTCACGTGTTATTTAGTTATGGCTTCGTCCAGCAATCAATTTTTTATAGCAAATGTAATTCGTTATTTAAGCTATACTAATGAGTTGGGATTAATATACAATAAATTTACTAAAAATGATCAAGTTTCTGTTCATGCATATGCTGACTCAGATTTTGCTAGTGATGCTAATGACAGAAAGAGTGTTTCTGGATATGTTATTCTTTGTAATAATAAAGTTGTAAACTGGTGTTCTAAAAAGCAATCTGTAGTTGCTCTTAGTAGCAGTGAAGCCGAATATTTGGCTCTGTCTGCATGTATGACTGAGTGTTTGTTTTTAGGTCGACTTTTAAAAGAAATGTTTGATTTTGAATATTCTATTAGAATTTTTGAGGACAACCAAGGTTGTATAAAAATGGCTCAAAATTATGAGACCAAACGCTCAAAACATATTGATGTAAAACATCATTTCGTAAAAGATATGGTAAATAAAGGAAATTTTGTTATTGAGTATGTTCCTACAAACAAACAGTTAGCTGATATTATGACCAAGGCATTGCCTGTTACTCAATTTGAATTATTGAGAAATTGTTTGAATGTTTCTAAAACTAATGTTTAATTTTACAGTTTATTAGTTTATTGTAATTTTGTTTGCAGTTTGTACTTAATTCATTTGTACTTTTGTAGAATTGAGAGGGGGTGTTGCTGTACAATTCAGTACTATAATTATTATGTGTATGTTGGCAACACATTTTATTTTTATTGATGTCTGATGACTTACTTGTCACTGGTATCTGTACACACATTACACTTGTACTTGTAAAACAATAAAACTTATTTCTTTTCTAATTAAATACATATAATAATAGTGTTATTGTTATTAACCTGCGTAAACAGAATCTACGGTAATAACCGATGAGTCAAATGAATGATTTGATTTCCTTTAATGTTTTTGGAAGAGGGTAGTTTTGTATAGCATCCAATTTGGAAGGATTGGGTTTTATGCCAACGGGCGTGACTATATGTCCAATAAATGCGACTTCTTTTGTCAAGAATTCTGATTTATCTAACTGAACCTTAAGATTAGTTTCCCCGAAAGTGTCAAATATGGTAGAAATGTGAACAAGATGTTCTTGCAATGATTTCGAAAAAATAATAACGTCATCCATGTAGACGAAACAGAATTTGTATAGATAAGGGCGTAAAATATTATCCATTAGTCTTTCAAAAATAGCTGGGGCATTTTTGAGACAAAAAGGAAGTCTTAAAAATTCGAAATGACCATGGGGAACCGTAAAAGCGGTTTTCTCAATAGAATTAGGATTTAGTTCGATTGGTGGAAACCTTGAGCTAAATCCAGAGTCGTAAAATATGTCGCTTTGCCTAAATTATCTAAAATGTCATCAATTTTAGGTATGGGGTACTTATCATCTACTGTGTTTTCATTTAATTTGCGGTAGTCGATAACCATTCTAAATTTTTTCTCGCCGGATGCGTCCGCTTTTTTGGGTACAACCCATACAGGGGCTGAATAAGGTGATATAGATGGTCTAATAATTTTATTGTCGAGAAGTTTATTCACTTGTCTAGTTATTTCTTCTCGCATACTTTTCGGGTGGCGAAATCCTCTGACATATATGGGATTATCGTCTTGCGTCCTTATTTCGTGCTTTATCGCCGAAGTGAAGGTTAATGTAGCTTTTTCGTCATAAAATATGTCCTTGTATCTCTTGCATAATTTTAAAATTTTTTCTTTTTCTTCTTCATTTAAATGTTGCGTGCGTATAACTGAAGGGTCAAAATTCGTGGGTCCTTTACAAATTTCGTACTCATCTAAATTCTCTACATGAATCGGATCCATTTGTACCGGGTTATCAAATGTGATATTATTAATATAGCCATTTGTAACTATATGAATAGATTCAGGTAATTTTATATTATTTATTATAATTTCTTGAAGCAATATATTTCCATTATCAATGTCTACTGGAATTTTATTATACAACGTTTTAAAAGGAATCCTATAACTAGTGTTATACGTATTTAATGTCAGTGTCATATTTTTATAGTTAATGACCGCATTTAATTTTTCGAGATCCGCATTACCTAGTAAAATATCAAAATCTCGACTGAAATTTGCAACTCTGGCGTCAAATAACACATGTTCATTTCGCTAAGCAGTGGCGTTCTTATATTGTCATTAAAAGTTTGCGTAATTTCCATTGCAGTTAATTTAAATGGTTTTTTTGTATTTGTGGGATGGATTAAAATATTTGGTAGCGTTGGGTGAAATAATGGTATCTGATCCTCCGGAATCTATTAGGACTTTTAATTTAGACTTGGGTAAAATAAAATAAGGTAATTGAGGATAGTTGTGATATTATTTAAGTTTATTGAGGAGGTGGCTGTTCTTGTAAAGGAACGCTCTGAAAATTTTGATCATAAACATTTTCTTGTTCGTATGGGTCGGATAAGAATTCGAAATCTTCGCTATTGTTAGCTTCTACATTAAAAGCGTGAGTTCTCCTAGTCGAAATACTCATAGGTTCGTGGTTTCTGGACGAAGCCGTCTGTACGCCGCTCATGGGGGTAGGATTATTGTTTTTGACGATTTTGCGGAAAATATTGTCTATTAGTGTGTTGGTTGAAATTATTTCTTTGTGGAAATGAAGATTGTCTATTTAAATTCGTATTATTTTGCGGAAAATAATTATTGTTTCGGGTATAGTTATTTGGAGTATTTGAAGTATTATTATTGTTAGGAAAGTTATTTCTCAAATTATTTGGTCTGGGATTATTATATTGGAATGAGTTATTAGAATTAGATTAGTATTGATTTCGAGGCTGGTTGGAATAATATTTCAAATGATTAGGGTTATTTTTAGGATGTCTAGGCGGATTATTATTTGATTTTGGCATTCGTTGTCGTTTTAAAAAATTCATGTACTGCTGTTGATTTTTATGATTGTCGTATGATATACATTTTTGAAGAGCTTCGTCAAAGGAATTTAATTGAAAGTGGGACAAGTACTCGCAGTAGGGTTCATTAATACCAGTGCAAAAGGTTTTTAGAGCAATGTTTTTAAAATATGGGGTTTTAAATTCTGCCGTTTCTGGATTGTTGTGTTAAAGAAATATGTTGTAATAAATCATTAAGGTTATTTAAAATTCTCTAATGATATTGATCGTAATTCTCTTGTGATTTTTGTACAGTTGTTGAAAGTTGGGTGACTAAAATATCTTCTGAACGTCTGTCTCCGTATTTGGTTAAAAGTAGGGGCCTGATTTCGGTCCAAAGGGTTTTATTAGAATAATTTAAATATTCTCTGGGATCACCTTTAATTTTTGAAACAATATTTGCATTTAAAATAAATTGTTGTGGTACAGTAAGATTTTGATAAGAAAAAAAGTTAAGTAGATTATCTACGGATTTAATGAATGTGGAGAGGTTATCTCCTGTGGTAAAATCGGGTAATGTAGAACATAAGCTAGAAATATCACTGTTGTTAAGGGCCATTTTTGAACGATTATTATATTTCGTGAACTATTCGTCTCTTTAGAAAGATCTTTAATTTCGTTACAGTTTAAATTACAATCAGCTAATAATAAATGTAAATTTTCTACAGAAGTATCAGTAAAAGTGCTCATTCAAAGAAAAAGGGAAAAACTTACAGGATGATGATCAGTGGTGATCTCTGCATTGCCTTGTGCCTTCTTCTTTTAGGTTCTTTTGGATTTTCGTCAAACAACTAAAGTTGACCAGGAAACACTAGTTTCTGTACGAAGAATCCTGTTCGCAACGCCAGAAATATTGGGAACACTTTAAAGTCACTTTTAAAAAAAGATTTATTTACAATTTATAAAACTAACAATAATTTTGAACTACAAAAATGTAAAGATAACTTTCAAAATATAAAATGGGCACCGGGAACATGTGTCTTGCTAATTCTTGCTAATTTATAATATTCCTTTGCTGTCTCTGCATTTTCCAGAGGCGGCGACTATATATATATATATATATATATATATATATATATATATATATATATATATATATATATATATATATATATATATATATAAGGAAAAAGAGGCATTAAATTCATTGCGCAAAAATGAAGAAATCATTGTACTTCCAGCTGATAAAGGCAATGCTACGGTGGTTATGAATGTCATAGACTACGATCAAAAGATGAAAGATATTCTAGACGATCCATCATACGAGAAGATATCGACTGACCCGACAACATACCTAGAAAAAACAACAAAATCAAAAATACAAACATCTAATATCAATAAAGATCATCATTTTCAACTTATTCCACGGGAAAAATCATCGAGATGTCCAAAACTGTACGGTCTACCAAAAGTTCACAAGGATGGATTACCACTACGACCAATAGTGAGCTCCATCGGATCACCGTTACAACCACTGGCAAGGTTCCTGGCTGAAAAGCTACAGCCTTACGCAGAAGAAGCTGATTCCTACGTTAAGAACGCAGGCCACTTCATCGAGCGTATAAAAGATGTTACTCTTGGGCCGGGACACTTGTTAGTAAGTTTCGATGTTGTTTCACTTTTTACCAACGTTCCCATCAATGAATCCTTGGAAATTATAAGCAGAAAATACCCAGTACCGCAAGATACCCTAAATTTGACGAGGCACTGCTTAAACAACACATATTTTATATATGGTGATCAACGGTACAAACAAGTTGAAGGGGCACCGATGGGTTCACCGCTATCTCCCGTGATAGCAAATCTTTTTATGCAAGACATAGAGGAACGGGCAATAAGAACAGCAGAATATAAACCCAAACTATGGCTTAGATATGTAGACGACACTTTCATCATATGGACACATGGAGTAGACAAACTTACTGCATTTCTAGAATACATTAACAGTATCCATCCCAAGATCAAGTTTACGATGGAATTAGAAAGTAATCAACAACTACCTTTCCTAGACGTCTTAATAATAAAGAAAGAAAACGGCAACATTGGATATACAGTATATCGAAAACCAACCCACACTGACAGATACCTACATGCAGATTCACACCACCATCCTGCACAATTGAATTCAGTCATAAAAACTCTGACTATAAGATCTGAACGACTAACAGACGAAGAACACAAGAAAGAAGAAATGCAGAAAGTTACAAAAGCGTTAAAAAACAACGGCTTTTCCACACACAGAATCGAAAAGGCACGAAGACCACAAAAAACAACAAAAGAAATAAAAGAAGACGAAAAACCGATTGCCAAAACCACTCTACCGTATATTAAAGGCACAACAGAGAAGATAAGCAGGGTCCTGAGAAAACACAAAATAGAGACTGTCTTCAACACCGACAGAAAAATCGCAAACATATTACCATCTGCCAAGACAAAGATTCCCCTAGAAAACCAAGGAGTATACAAAATTCCCTGTGGAGAATGCGATAGAGCCTATATTGGACAGACAAATAGAAGGATTCAAGTAAGACAAGAAGAACATCGCAATGCCATCGAACGAAAAGAAACGACGTCATCCCTAGCCCAGCATTCTTTAGCTACAGGACACAAAATTGACCTCAAACATACGGTAATGTTAGCGAATGTCGAAAACAAGAGAAAACGAATTATCAGAGAAGCCATAGAAATAGAAAAACAAGAAAATAATTTAAATTCTCGAGACGACGCCCAAAGATTGCCAAAAACATGGAAAACAATTATCCCGAAGAATAACGCAAGAACGGAATCGACCAAGACCCCGCCCACTGACCTGCGCACTGGACCAATTACAAGAGCGCGCGCAACGCACAGTAACTACAAAAGCCAGCTGCCTAACACCCGTAGCGTCACTTCCACTCGAACATCGACAAGAAGCAGACCATCCAGAGAGACTTGAAAATGGCAAGTGAGATCTTGCCGAAACGTCGTCAAAATGGTTTTTATCAAAACCAACAACATTTAACGCGGAGCCAAACCCGGAATACCATTGATATAATATATATATATATATATATATATATATATATATATATATATATATATATATATATATATATATATATATATATATATATATATATATATATATATATATATATATATATATATATATATATATATATATATATATATATATATATATATATATATATATATATATATATATATATATATATATATATATATATATATATATATATATATATATATATATATATATATATATATATATATATATATATATATATATATATATATATATATATATATATATATATATATATATATATATATATATATATATATATATATATATATATATATATATATATATATATATATATATATATATATATATATATATATATATATATATATATATATATATATATATATATATATATATATATATATATATATATATATATATATATATATATATATATATATATATATATATATATATATATATATATATATATATATATATATATATATATATATATATATATATATATATATATATATATATATATATATATATATATATATATA
The DNA here is from genome assembly GCF_040954645.1 of Diabrotica undecimpunctata. Lineage (NCBI taxonomy): Eukaryota > Metazoa > Arthropoda > Insecta > Coleoptera > Chrysomelidae > Diabrotica > Diabrotica undecimpunctata. The sequence goes on from NC_092808.1 coordinate 73,180,568, forward strand.
TATATATATATATATATATATATATATATATATATATATATATATATATATATATATATATATATATATATATATATATATATATATATATATATACATATATATATATATATATATATATATATATATATATATTATATATATATATACATATATATATATATATATATATATAGATATATATATATATATATATATATATATATATATATATATATATATATATAGATATATATATATATATATATATATATATATATATATATATAGATATATATAGATATATATATATATATATATATATATATATATATATATATATATATATAGATATATATAGATATATATATATATATATATATATATATATATATATATATATATATATATAGATATATATAGATATATATAGATATATATATATATATATATATATATATATATATATATATATATATATATATATATATATATATATATATATATATATATATATATATTGTAAAGACTACGACCGTCAATTTATTATTGTTATTATCAAGTATTCAATTAGTGAATTCATAGGTTTAATCGGTCATTCAGGTTGGTTTAGTTTAGTTTCAAGTTTATCGAAGACGTTTCGCTTTATATTTCTACAGCTTCATCAGTTCTCTAAAATACAACAGATGACATAGAGTTTATAAGAAATACAGATGTTAATAGTTCATAACTTACAACTCAATATGTAGTATATTATCGATGTTATTATATATGTACTGTAAACTTTACTCATTATTTAAAACTAACTTAACAAAAAAAAACAAAAAACACAGAAACTCTGCAGAAAATATTGTTTATATTTGTAGATACGAAGATTTAAAAAATTTTAAACAGACATTTGGCTTCATTTAGAGATGTTTCTGTACTGAAGACAAACAAAGAACTGATTTATTGCAATCTATGCAAACGACGTGACGCGATACCAAAAATTTTTTTTAAGGGCCATATGTCACCAAATTCCAAGGTTTGAGACAATTATGAACTTCTACAGGGGTCATTGAATGATTAGTTGGAAGGGTGGATTTGTATGGCGGAAATATTTGATATATTTTGAAACTTGGAAATATGTGATGATTGTGTTATTATTTTGAATGGAAAATAAGCCACATTTTAACTGAAGAATAATTGGTATTATTTATTTCGTAAGATGAGAGAGTGATAAACCTGGCTCAAATTGTCGATGTCGGTTCTTTTGTTTATTGCAGATGGGTTTTTGAGGATCTCACACATTTCAATAAAGGAGCGTTTCTGATGGTTTCTGATTTTGTTTCGCCAGTATTTTGGTATTTGTGAAGTCAATGTGATGTTTGGTGGAAATGGCGTGTTGTGCAAGGGCACAATAGGGTTTGAAACTGACACAGCGTTGAAAGGCTACTAAGTACAACCAGACCTGTATAATATTCTTATTAGGTTCAGAACGTTCAAGTTTGTGTTAACCACCGATATTGAGCGCATGCTTAGACATATAAAAATAGCCCCCAACATAGATTCTTGCAAAATCTCCTGTGGAGAGCAAGTCCCTCTGACCCTCTTCAATGTATTGAACTTGAACGTGTTTGTTTTGGGCAAAACTTCGCTCTCTTTATCCGTGTACGAGTACTGAAAGATATTGCTCTGAGAAATGGAAGTTCCCTCGAGCCTCAGGTACATTACTAGAACAGACGTATGTTGATGATATTTTGTCTGGATCGGATTATCTAGAAGATCTGATGGCTCTCTATATTGAACTAAACTCGCTCCTAGGAAAATTGGGTTTTTACTTGCACAAATGGTGCTCAAACTCACAGGAATTTTTAAATAATATTTCACAAAGTAGTAATGTCGAATGCGACATAAATTTGGAAGAATTGCCCTGTTAAGTTGTTAGGTTTGAAGTGGAAACCAAGTCTAGACATTTTTCAAATTGCAGTTCCCCTCAAATTAGAATTCCCCTGTATTACAAAACCTAATATTCTCTCTGCGATAGCTCAGTATTTTGATCCCATGGGTTTGGTGAACCCCGTTATCGTTCAAGGGAAAGTTATGATGCAAAAATTATGGTTAAAACAAATAGACTGGGACACCCCTATTACAGATGCTCCTCTTATCTCTGAATGGAATAAGTTTATATTAAGCGTTCATCAGTTGCAAAATATTTCAATTCCCAGATTCCTTTTCCAAAATACAACTATCACTAGGCTAGGTTACATTCCTCTGCAGATGCTTCGCTCCTTTGTTTCGGAGGAGTAATTTATTTGTGCGCCCTGTATAGTGATAATCCCATTTCTTGCAGTTTCATCACCTCCAAATCTCGCGTTGCACCTATACGCAAACCCCTATCTATCCCAAAGTTGGAATTAAACGGTATGTGGATACTGTCTCAGCGTTCACACAAAATATTAATAATATTCGAAAATAAATTAACAATTTGCTCAGTAAATCTGTGGACCGATTCTCAAGTAGCCCTTTCATGGGTCAAAGGTCATCCCTTGCGCTGGACCACTTTCGTCCAAAACAGAGTAACTCATATCCAACAATTGACTGGTAACTTCCAGTAGCGACACGTCAAATTGTAATTTAATCCAGCCAAATTACACGATCTTTGGCTCCATGGCCCACAGTTTTTGCGCAACCACATAATAGAATATCATAAAATTAGTGCCTTTTCAGAGAGTTCTGATCCTCCCGAGCAAAAGAAAATTGCATGGACCTGCCTTTAAGTTACAGAAAAGTTCAGGCAGCCCACTCTCGAAAGGTTCTCATCTCTGGCTAGCCTAAGACGCACCTTTGCGTACTGCCTAAGGTTTATAAACAATTGTAAACTCCGAAGCTCTAAACTTTCTGGAAACATCTCAGTTTTTTTTTATGGCATTGACTTTCGTCGTTCAGCCAGTCTCGAAAGGTTATAATATATTCCTTAAAAAAGTATATACAGATAAGTACAGATTAGTTCTCTCAGACAGATGCACAGCGATATCCCTAAAACGAAATGGACGAATAATTAATAGAAGAACACGTCGAAGGAAAATACAAGGACACTCGCTTCTCGTCTAGGGGTCCGTCAAGACATTTATTTTAACAGACAAACAATACTGGACCACGGATAAGGTATTGTTACATATAGGATAAACAAAGGGTACAAGTCTAACCCTATACACGCTCATGAAAATTTTCATGAACGAGTACCAGATTTATAAAGCTATGCATGTGTCTGACAAAAATTCTATAATTAAATTATATATTGTTACAGAACCTATGGCTAACAAGGACTGTATATTATATGGAGCGTATGTATTGCATTTAGTTAATTTTGTATACAGGGAGTTTGAATGCTGAATAAATTTAGGACATTCAAAGAAGATGTGATCGAGGTCACCTAGCTTGCCGCAATGTTTGCAACTATCATCATCGATGACTTTAATTTTAAATAAATGGCATGGGTAGCATGCATGTCCAAAGCGTATTCGATTTATAGTAGTAATATATTTACGAGGAGCTTTGAAATTCTGAAACCAGGTTGTTTGAGGTAGAGTTGGTTGTAAAGAGGTATACCTTTTATGGTTTGTAGAACAGTAATGTTTCCATTGCTCTTTCCATCTAAGTTGCTGATTTTTTTTGAAAATCGTAGTAACATCTGATGTGTTAAGCATATATTTCAACGTAGAGCCAGTTGTTACACTCATTTTAGCCAAGTGATCTACATATTCATTGTGTTTGAGACCAATGTGTGCTTTGACCCAAATAAATTTTATGTTGACTCCAGTCGATGATAAATGATACAATCGGTCTTTTATTTCAAATATGTAGGGGTTGCTAAATGTTGAGGGTAATTCAATGTTTTTTATGCTCTGCAAAGCTGAAAGGCAATCTGACAGAATTAAGATATGTCTATTACAGGTGTTTTTAACATATTTTAGAGCTTCAAGTATAGCTATTGATTCCGCTGAAAAGATTGAAAATTCATATGGTAGTTTATACTTGAATTCTACGTTTGTAGCAGGTAAAAAGTATGCGCATCCAGTCCCTTCTGTTGTTTTTGATGCGTCCGTGTATATTACTGTGGCTTCCCTATAATCCTGCAGTAGAGATATTAGAAGATTGCTACTCATAATGGTGTTCTCACTATAAGTGGGTATTATAACCTGAGTTCTGTGGAATAAAGAATAATAGTCTAAGCTTCTGTCAACCGTGTCCAATTTCTTGAAAAAAATAGGATTATTCTGTAATGCCATGCATAAAGGCGGGGAAGGTTTTTTCTCCCAATATTTGTTTGTAAGATCTGACTCGTTAAGTTGACGGACGCTTGAAAATAACTGGGAGTTAGTTAATAGAATTTTAAGAAGGCTTTTTTCACTTAAAAATTTCTTCTATTTTCCAGGGGTAGCTCAGCGGCTTCAACATATAAGGGTTGTATAGGGGTTGATCTCATAGCACCTAAACATACCCTCATAATAGAATTTTGAAACGTGTCGATTTTTCTTAAAAGGTTCTTAGAGGCGGAACCATAAAGAGTAGCACCGTAATCTAGAATAGATCGTATATATGCGCGATAAAACAACAAGGATGTTTCTACATCGCAACCCCACCACGTTTTAGTTGTCATTCTGAGGAAATTGCTGCCTTTGTTACATCTATCAAGCATGTACTCTATGTGTTGTCTCCAAGTTAACTTCTTATCCAAAATAAGGCCTAGATATTTGACATGATTTTGAAGCTTAAAACATTAATCGTTCAGAATGATATTTTGATTTGTAGGAATGTTATGTCTTGTGAAGATAGATACTACTGATTTTTCTATAGATAAATTGAGACCATTCTCTAAGAACCATGAAAAAAGGGATTCACTTACTTTGCTAAGGCTTTGTATACAGGTTTCATATTTTTTGTTTTCTGTATAGATGCAGAAATCGTCGGCATACTATACGATTTTGAATGAACTGTTATTTATTTGGATGTTATGTATGTCAGAGCTGTATATATTGAATAAGATTGGAGATAAAACTGAGCCTTGTGGTATACCTTGATAATTATATCGCTGTCCAATTAGCTTGTTATTATGATCTCTTACATAGATGATCCTCTTTGTGTAAAATCCAATTATTGTATCCACGAATGCGATTGGCATATGAAATAAATTAACCATTTTATTTCTTAAAGTTGACAAGCAACATCTTGTTGCTTGGTTAAGGTATTTTGTACATCTACCACAATGATTGTTAGAGCATCTAGTGTTCCAAAGCTTCTTTTATAACCAAACTGATTTTCTGGTAGCAAATTATTTTTTTATAACCACCAATCCAGTTTAAATTTTATGAGTCTCTCTAAAGTTTTAAAAACACAGGAAAGTAACGATATTGGTCTGTATGAATTTGCAATATTTGGATCTTTACCAGACTTTAGGATAGGAACCACAATGGCGTTTTTAAATGAATCAATAACGATGTTATTTTGAATGATGTCATTAAATACCTGTAACAGCAGATCTTTAGCGGCTCTTGGTAGGTTGATTAACATAGGATATTTGATTTGATCAATCCCTGGGGAGGTATTATTGCAATTTTTGAGAGCGAAATCTAATTCAGATTTAGTGAAAGGTTTCAACAAAAAGTGATTGGATTGGTGACTTTGTTCGGATTGGTTAGAGAAATATTGAACCCAGGGAGGAGAAACTTTATTAAAGAAGTCATCTAAAACTTCATTGCTGAAAGGTTTTATACTATTCTGCGGTTTTCGATTCATTTTGTTGGCCTGTGACCATATTTGCTTAGAAGAGGTATTTTTGTTTAAATTGGAGCACCATTTGATCCAACTGGATTTAGCTTTTTGCTTCAACTGCTTTTTTGTTCGAGCAGTAACTTCCTGACATTTTAAGTAGTTATCAAAACTCGATGAAAGTTTGTAAGCTTTTAAAGCCTTTTTTCTTTCATTAATTATTATATCACATTCAGGGTCCCACCATGGTGGTGGGGGACGATTTTTGAGTTTAAGAATTTTATATTGAGGGATAGATTTTGAAGCAGATTCATTAATACATGTGTTTAAAAGTGTAAAGTGTTTAAAGAGATACTATAGTTGACAAACATTTTTTCTATTAAGGATGTATAAAGTGACCAATTGGCTTTATTGATATTCCATTTGCTTTTTGGATAAATTGTTTCATGTGATGTGTTAGTTGTGGAAAGGTTCATGGTTATAGCAAAATGATTTGACCCTAAGGTATCTGAAGATACGGACCAGGAAACTTTACTGGCTAGATTAGCTGTACAGAGAGAAATGTCAATCATAGATTTCTGAGTACCATATTTGGAAAGATATGTGGGTTCCCCATTATTCAAAATAATAAGATCTAGGTCCTCGATACTGCTGACGATTTGATGACCTGCAGCATCACTGTGCAGTGAGCCCCATAAAGAGTTATGAGCATTCATATCCCCTCCAATTATACAAGGTGATGTAACTTGAGAGAAGATATTTTTCCAATCATCTTTAAAAGTATGGACTTTAGGAGGCCTATACACAGACAAGAAACTGAATTCTAAATTGTTAAATTTAACGGAGATGCCACAAACTAAAATTTTATCATTGAAATTTTTAGTAATATTCACTTGACAGAATGAGATGGAAGTTTTAATCAAAATTGCTACACCGGCATATCCATCGTATCTATCCTGGCGGATTATATTATAATCTTTAAATATATAGTTTTGATTTGGTTTGAACCATGTTTCACTTAACAACGCTATATCAATGTTTTCAGCTGTTAAAAAATGAACTAAACTATTTTTATTGGATGCAACGGACCTTCCGTTCCACTGTAAAATAATCAGAGTTGTTTGTCCTTGGAAAACCTTATTTACTGAAGATGTCCTCCAACATCTGATTCTAACGAATAAGTAAAAAGTGGTAAAATAAAATAAGTGAAAACGTTCATATTTGTTTTTTTAATAGTGCATTTTGACCTTGCATTAATGTTTAAATAAGAAATACTGCCAGAAAAAAGTTCCATTTGAATTACATAATTTAGATAAATAATTTTGATTTTGATATATGCTAAGAATTTTATTTCAATGTTTTAGTACCCTCCAATACTGAAAATATTTTTTGATTTATGCTCTCATTATCTACAGATTTTAAATCCTCAAGTGTGTGAATATTTTTTAAAAAATTAATGACACACTCCGTCACTGCCTGCGCAATATCTTTATTATCACCTTCTGTGGGTTGAAAGGTAGATTGCTTTGGATACTGGGGAAGAGGATGTGATGGTCCAAAACGGAAGTTAAACATGGGAGGGTTCTGTAAGTTTGGGGATGAGGGAAAAGTAGTGGCTTTACGTTTTTTGTTGTTATGGGTTAGTGCCATAGGTCTGCTACTATCCGAACGTTGAGAATTTGTAGGTTGTGGCTGCTGGAAAGCATGTTTATTACCAGAACTTTGAGGTAGTTTCGGGAAATCTGCCTCGTAGTTTGCTAAGACAGAAAAGCGATTGTTCGTTGTTATTTCTGAATATGAAGATTGAAAAAGCTTTTTGGCTTCTAAAAAGGATACTTTCTGTTCTATCATCAAATTTTTAATACGTTTCTGTTCCTCGTAAATTGGGCATAGTTTGGAAATCGATGTATGCTGTGTACTCTTGCAATGTATACATGATTTATTAAATTCAGAACAGTTATGTTCTTCGGTTTTTACAGATCCACATAAAATACAATGTTCTTGGCTGCTTTTGCATTGTTTTGATATGTGTCCGAATCTCAAACATCTATAGCATTGTGTGACCCTGCCTATAAACTTTTCCACATTAAAATAAACAAAATTAACGGATATATGGCTGGGTAATATGTTACCTTCAAAGCTGACTACAATGGTCTTCTTAGGTACATACTCAGCTTTACCATCTTTTTCAATTTTCCTGTGCATTCGTCTGATGTCTACAACCCTTGAGTTTGAATTTATGTTTTGTTTTAAATAATCAACGTCGTAACTTGTGTCAACGTCTCGGATCAGACCCTTGACCTCTAAAAGGTGATTAGGTAAGAAAGCTTTTAAGTTTAATTCTTTTAAATTTTTATTTGTGACCAACTTATTAGCTTCTGCTATTGAATTTAATATTAGTTTAACGCGATTTCTACCTATTCCCTTAATTTCCTGAATGTTTTGTACGTTTAGATTTTTGTGTAAAATATGTCCTACAAACATAGGATGCAAACGACCCAAACTTTGCTGATTAGTTTTTTCAACATATACGCAATAATTATTTAACGAGTACTTATCTGGATTTATCGAGTCAAATAGTTTTGGTTCGTCCTCCTTAGCACCTATTGTTCCCATTTCCATGACGGCAGCAGTACTTTCCATATTGGAAAAACTATCACTTTCACAAATAACTCTACTATCACCATCTGGCGTCTTATTTTTTACGCTCCCCATGGGGAAGCGAAGTTTTTAAAATCTAACTTATTTAAATTGTTTTGATAAATTTAGCAACACGAAAAAACAAAAACTTGAACACTAATTAATAACAAATCGGTAAGCCGGTTATTGTTGTTTGACTTCTCTCTTCGAAGGTTCAAACGAAAACTGAACATCTCCGTTGACGAATTGAATAAGGCAGATTTGACTATAGTGAAAATAGTTCAAAATCAAGTTTTCTCAGCGGAGGTTTTGGCTCTAAAAAAATAAAAAAGAATTGAAAAATAGTAGTATCTTCTCTCCCTCTCCGTTCTTAGACGAAAATCACTTACTGCGAGAAGGTGAAAGATTGGATAATGCATACATCCCCTATTCTCAAAAGCACACCCTTTTACTCCCTCAAAAGCATTACTATGTTTTACTCATGAAACTTGAACATTTAAGATTATTTCACGCCGGCCCCCAAGCCATACTCTCTAATTTACGTCTTAAGAATTGGCCCATCAAAGCCTTAAATCAGATTAAATTTATCATTCACTCTTCAGTCAGCCATTGTTAGGCCCTTCCTTGATGTAAGAGTTGATACGGGGGGCCCATTCCCTCGGAGGAATTTCGTTTGCGCTCATCTGTAATTCACAAAAGTTATGTAGCCCTATTTGTATGTATGAATACCAAAGCTATTCACTTGGAGTTGGTAACTGATCTCTCCACTGATGCCTTTTTGGCCGCTCTCAAAAGATGTGTTGCCCGTAGGGCACCCCAGTTGTCGTCTTCAGTGATAATGGTACTAATTTTGCAGGAGCAAATAATGCTCTCTACGAAGTTCATGCGTTTCTTCAGAAAAACTCCAGCTCCATTGACCTCTCTTTCCAAAAAAAGCATACAATGGAAATTCATACCGCCTAACAGCCCTCACTGGGGGGGCCTGTGGGAAGTTGGCATAAAATCCACTAAATTCCTTCTCACATGCATAGTAGGAAACCTGTGTTTAACCTTAGCCCAATTTTTAACAGTCCTTGCTGAAATAGAGTCAATTATGAAATCCCGTCCCTTGTCACCCCTTTCTAATGATCCAGATGATCTCACTTGTTTGACCCCCGGCCATTTTTTAATCAGTGAAGCTCTCACTTCAATTCCAGAAATCGACGTCTCCCTAATCCCTGACAATAAACTGTCATTCTGGCACAGATTGTCCACAAAATATCTTGACTTACTTCAAAATAAGCCCAAGTGGCATCAAACTCAACCCAATCTCGTTAAAGATTTGCTAGTCTTAATTAAGGATGATCACCTATCTCCTCTAAAGTGGAAGCTAGGAAGAATTTTGGAAGTGTTTTCCGGCCCTGACGGTAAAGTCAGGGTAGTCAAAGTCAAAACTCAGGACGGGGAATATACTCGTCCTCTTGTGAAGATCTGCCCCCTACCCATTGATAATAAAAATTTGGTTTAATTCGACGACATAGTCAACTTGGGGGGGGGGGGGCGGATGTTGTAATCAATAATAAGTTTGTCTAATTTATTTGAACGTGCGCGCCTTTCTTTGCTTTTTTTTTCCTTTAAGTGATCGGACGACGATAGCACTCAGTTAGTCGTGGCACTTCTCTCTCTTTTTCTTTCGCACTCAGCGGAGGCGACAGAGTGTTTTTTGTTGGAACACAGCTCCTACGCGACACACAACCAACGGTGTCAACGGCGTCTATAACAACCGAGAAAACAAGATGGCTCTTAGATTTTGTGTTGCTCTATATCGCTCTGTTAATTACTTTAACTAGTTAAGTGCTATATTTTTGTGTAGTGTTTATAGTTAATAAAGTTGTTACTAATACCGAAAACCGGCATTTAATTATAGCAAGAAGTGTGGTCGCCCTCTCTGTGTTGCCAAACTTCGATAGCTCTCTGTGGGGTAAGAGTGTCGAAAATCTAGAAAACCCGAACACCAGCTACCTTTGAACATCTTATTCCCCATGATATCGCATGGTTTACTGACATTAGGGTATAATTATTTTTATATGAGCGTATCGTTGGTGTTTTCGAAAAAGGTAAAGTGGAGATATGTTATGACTTTAGAGTTTTTTATGGTGTTAAATTTATTATTATTTAGATCAGATTGAACTATATTTTATTTAGGTTCTATGTATCTAATATATTTTATTGAACCTAAACCCAAGAAATACTAATATATACTATATATATATATATATATATATATATATATATATATATATATATATATATATATATATATATAAATATATATATTGCAAGTCGAAATAATTTTATCTATCTCGGAATTATTTAAAATATTGAATTATTAGGATTTTTTATTTCTATTTAGAAAACTAAGTAAGAAAATAAATTGCAGGCATTTGGTTAGGATTAAGTTTAATATCAGAAGTTATTTGTAATGGTGGAAGTGCGGGTTGATAAAACAAATGATTCCAAGAACGATTTCGCAGAATAGTTGGACACTGAGTGTAAATAAAAATTGGGATTTTCCGAAAATTAAATTTGTAGGCCTTTGTAAATATAAAGAAATTTACATAAATTGTTTAGAGAAACAATATAGAAAGTTGTTAATGTTGATATAGGGTAAATTCAAATTAGTCGGTATGACGTAGTAATTTTGCCAAGCAAGGCCGACTAATATGTTGAGGGTATAGAGGTTCTGCCGAAAGAAAGAGTGGGAGAGATACATCTTGGAATGGAGTTTTTGATTGGCGAAGGGGGGCACTTTGGGAAATGGTGGAAAATATGGCAGGTTTGTTGATGGAAGAAAGAAAAAATACGAGGAGTTGATTATAAGATCTTGAAGAAAAAGGTCGTTTGTTACTTGATAAAATTATAAACTAAAATTAAATATTGATTTTCTGTGGGTTTTAAAATAAGTAGAACCAAAACAATATATATATATATATATATATATATATATATATATATATATATATATATATATATATATATATATATATATATACACTGTAGGTAAAAGTTTATGGTCGGTATAGACCTTAAGTGAGATGGAGTGAGAAACACATGTTTAAAAAGAGAGAGGTATATTAGTTCTGCCCTAAATATCGATGAAAAGGCATTTAGTGGAAATAATAAAAGAGGGGAAGTTCAACGTTGCCAAACTTATCGGTTTTATTTGACCTGTTGTCTTTTTAGCATTTGAACAATGTTCTAAGACAATCAAATTTGGGCGAATTGATTTAAATGGCAGCTTACTGTTTTTTATTGGAAATAAATCACAATTTTACTTTACAATAAGTGTAATTTAACATTTTAATGTCCACTTCGGAAATCGTTTTATATAAATAAAATTTATTAATGATTCGTATTTTAAGTACAAATTCCGAATTTTAAATCTAAACATCAAAATAAGCTTATTTTAAAGTCACATTATGCCTTATTCCCAATAAAAATAATAAACTGCATTATGACGCCACAATAAAAAAGCTTCATACAAAATTATTTGGTAACGTCAAAGAAACGGCACTTTGATTTTAATACTATGGTAAGGAGTAGAGGTGGGTCGTTGACGTTATTGTCGTTAACGAAACTGAACCGTTTTATAAACCGTATTATCGTTTATGTGTATATGTATTGAAGTGAAATAAACTAATGAAGGATATATTTATTATAATTTGAAAAATAAATTAAACAATACAAATAGTAAATAGTACTTACATTTACATTACACATTGTTATTAAATCGCGAGTCGTTTAAATTGACACTTAAAAACATAAGTTTTTCCACTTTACTTGTTGTTAACCGTGTTCTTCTTTTATTTAAAATTCAACCAGATTTTGAACATGTGTTTACAAGGAACAGATGTTGCTACAATATTACAATATTTTATGAATATGGTGGTTAAGATATACATGGCGATGGTTTGTCCACCACTGTAATGGACAGTTCCAATCTCCGTTCGAATTTTTTCTGGGTAATATATCATCAGACAAATACATGTCGACTTCTTTTATAGCTCTCGATACAGGTGTACGTTTAGATGAGTCATGTCCAAATAATTTCAGCAAAAATACACCATGGACTTAAGTCATCTTTATCGGTTTCTTTTTCTTGTACTGGTAGAGTTTCAATAGCACAATCTTCTTTTTCTTTAATTATAGAAGTAACCAGCTTCTTAACTCTTTCTTTTGTTTTTAGCTTCATTTTTATCAGAAAATCCCAGCATTTTAAATCGTGGATCCATAAATGTACATATTGACAATGTGCCACTCTGTTCTATCCCTCAAAATCTTTCTGCTAAACCCGATTTTAGTAATTCTCAGTCAATATAGTCAACTTAGTCAATATTATTTACCCAGTATAAGAATAATAATTTTCACAAGGAAACTGAGTTACTGTAGCTGGCTGTATACCATGTATCACAAAAAATTTTATTTCAAATTTTTATAAAAGGTATAAATAAAACACCCAAACGGGCTAAATCACAAATACAGAACGTTTTCGGAATGTAAATTCGATCATCAGTGTAACAAAGTGCACATGCTATGAGCCACTAAAATATATGGGTGAAAACCCTTTAAATGTTATAAATTTACAAATATGTTACATTGTATGTTATTTAAAATTAAGATGTTTAAGTTACCGTTGGAATTGGTAACATGGCAACGTATCTCTACATCGGTGATGGATACTTCCATAAATAAAGAGATTACTAATAAAGGATATAATATATATATATATATATATATATATATATATATATATATATATATATATATATATATATATATATATAGATATGAAACGTCTCAAATTATTAAAGAAGCAGCTAGACAAGACGAGGAAGTATGTAGTCAGAACAATGAGAAATTTGAAGAAGTTGCTAAGTAGTTCGTAACACGATGACGAGGAGAAGCGAAATCAGATGTTGAAATGGTGGCGATGTAGGTCACATTCGCCGTAAATTGCAAGAAAATACTATAAAGTCAGAAAGCTAGAACATATCGAACACCAAGCTGGAAAAAGTCATTCAAATGCTGATGCTCAGTCAAGACGGCCATGCAGTGCAAATTGTAATCACTGTCTTAAATTAGGAGAACGACTTTGCCTCGTGAGACGAACCACCGTCATTAATGATCAATTGCAGCCTTAACAGCTACAAGACGCTCAAGCAGATGATCCATGCATAAAAAGAGTATTGGATTGGATGCGTCGAAGTGAAAGACCTTCTTGGTAAGACATTAGTGCATGTAGAAGTCAAGTGTTACTGGAGCCAATGGAATTGGCTAGTACTAAAAGATGATTTTCTGTATAGAACCTTTGAGAACGATGATGGTACAGAATCTAAACAGAATCTAAAGGTAAAGTGTCAGAATTATTGCGTCAGTTGCATGACGGTGCATCAGGTGAACACTTTGGAATTACGAATACTCTGCAAAAGGTTCGATAAAGTTTCTATTGGGTGAATTGTAAAGATGATGTAAGAAGATGGTGCCTGAAATGTGAACTGTATGCAACCAGCAATGGTCTAGTTGGTAAAAAGAAGGCACCCATGGAACATTATAATGTTGGTAGTAATAAAGAGTAGCAATCGACATTGCAGGTCCATTCCCAGAGACGAATGATGGAAATAAATATATCCTGGTAGCCATGGATTATTTTACGAAATGGACTGAGGTCTATGCGATACCAAATCAAGAAGCTGTTACCATTGCAGAAGTACTTGTTAAAGAATTCTTTAGCCGATTTGGTGTTCCCTTAGAGATTCACTCCTACCAGGGACGAAACTTTGAGTTAACCCTTTTCCAAAACGTTTGTAAATTGATTGGTGTCAATAAGACAAGAACAACACTCCTGCATCCTCATCCTCAATCAGATGGAATTTTCGAGAGAAAGGTGTATCAGAACATCAAAGAGATTGGGACCAGGACATTCATTTTATTCCTAATGGCCTACCGCTCGGCCGTGAATGAAACTACAGGCCAGACTCTAACCTGCCTGATGTTAGGTCGTGAAGTTCGTTTGCCCAGCAACGTAGAGTTCGGCTGCAGACCTTCCGAAGAACATGTTGCAAGTCAAGAATATGTCGACCGCCTGAAGCTAAGAATGAACACCATTCATGAACTTGCCCGACAACACATCCAGTTGGCCAGTGGCAGAATGAAAGATCAATATGATTCTCGATGCAATAATGAAAGCTATGAAGTAGGTGATCTTGTTTGGCTTTATAATCCACAACGTCGTCGAGGCTTGTCTCCTAAACTGCAAAGACAATGGGAAGGTCCGTATGAAATTAAAAAGAGAATAAATGACGTAATATACCGAATTAAGAAGTTGCCGAAAGGTAAACCAAAAGTAGTTCACATAAATCGTTTTGCACCTTATGCTGGCTCAAATGAAACAGAAGAAGCACGAACCCTTCAACATAAGATTAAAGATGACCGACAACAAGCTTCAATGAATTTATGGCAAATTACGCAGAGAGAAAAAGTGCTAGATCCGGCGTGGTCACAGAAGTTCAGTAGGGTCTTTTTAGTGTTCGGCATAACGTCTCTCTAGTCCACTGTGTTGCCCAAGATCTTGAGATGACTAAAGGAATCTCGTCCGTAAGTATTATTTCTAATATTTTCTGGTATTTTGAAATACCAGAAAAATAAGTTTTAATAAATTTAATTCAAATAGTTTTATGTTCTCTCTCATGTAATAATGAATAGTTTGGTAATTTGTGAATGGAATTGTAGATCGGTTAACATTAATAGAGAAAACCTCCTCCAGCTACTAGAAGACCAGTAAGTTGATATCGCATTATTATCAAAAACTAGATTTAAACCACAGATATAATATTATCACAGACGACCACTTTTCAGCAACTGTCAGTGGTGGCTCGGCAATTTTAATAAACTCAAGCCTGTATTATGAGAAAGTCACCATGAAATTCGAATTAATAAAGTAATTCATACGAAAAATGTTTGCACTGGTAGGACTTTAGTTCTAGTATTTCCGACTGTCTTTCCTTTTATGTCATTTACCTTTAACCGTTGCCTGTATTGTTTGCTTAAAAAAAAGTCAATCCTTTTCAATCAAGTCAAAATTGCTCAATCCTATTTGTACGGCCATTGTGTTTTCAATGGGATGATTAGGAAATTACCTTTAACCATTGTCTGTATTGTTTGCTTTAAAAAAAGTCAATCCTTTTCAATCAAGTCAAAATTGTTCAATCCTTTTTGTACAGTCATCAATAGTGTTTTCAATGGGATGGTTAGGAAATTTAGTGAATGAACGAAATAGGAAATTGTTTGATATAAATTTAACGGAAGTATAAAAGTTAATTGTTTTTACTCATCCAACCAATTGTCTGGCTAACTAGGTCTTGAACCTAAGGCCAAAAAAATTTTTGCACCATATGCAACTGCATCCCCAAATTTAAAATAAAAAAAAAACCAAATTCCAAAGGAAAATACTGGTGAGATTTAGAATGTGAGGAAGCAGAAGACGGGAAAGTTTTTGTATATCAAAGATAATCCAAGACATTAAAACCTACTTAAGTTTAAAAAGCATGATGCCCACGTCAAGAAGATCTCTAAACAAGCTAAAAGAAACACCTGGAGAGATTATGTCGGGTCCTTAAAAAGGCCGTTCCTTATTAAAGATGTATGGTCAAGCAGATGTATGGCCAACGATTGGCACATTCTTAAAACCAGGAAAATCGTTAAAGAATTGGGATTCTTACTATCCAATCGATCTGGCTTCATGTATACTTAACATATGAGAGACTTATTAAACACCTACTGGAATTTTGGTTAGAAAAGAACGAAAATAACTCTGTTAACTCCAAACTCTAAGTTTGGTTTTAAAAAAGGTAAATCCGCACAAGAAAGCCTCAGCCATTTATTGATAGACATTAATAGTTTCTTTATTGATAAGAAAGTAGTTAGTGCTTTGTTTTTAGATATAAAAGGGTCTTATGACAATGTTTTGTTTTATGGGAAGGAGGTGGTAAATCTTCTAAAGACCGTACTAGGCCGTGTCCCGTTAAGGATGCAACCATAGCTTCCTGCCTACCAACTAAACTCCACCCCTTAAACGGATTACTCATGCGGTAGGTCCTCTACAGACCTATGCATCACATGAATAGCCCGTCTTCTCTTTCTCCCTCTCCCTGTAAACTTTGCTGTAGATTTCTCTCTAGTATTTACTTCTTTCTGGCGATTTAAGTTACTACCTCCAATATTGCCTTGTATTCGGTCTTTCCCTTCATCGTTACCTGCATTATATTTACACTTACCCTATCTACCTTCCTGTGTAATTAATTTCTGTAGCCATTAAAAATTTTGCACTCTTCTCGCAATTCTTCCTGCCACTCCGTTAAGCTGCTATTTTTATCCATTATTTTCTCCTGCTCATCCTTCCCGTATGTTTCCGCCCTTTCCTTCAAGTATGCAAGTGCTACCCTTAGTAGTGCCTTCCTTTGGGCTTTTTCTGGGAGGGGCTTCTGGACTTTTGGGAGAAATTGTCAGTTTGTATTGTTTTGTGTTGTTTCCAGACTTCTCTCCTCCTCCAATAGGTCTCTGCTCCTCCAATTATCTCTGATAGTTCTCAAAGTATCTCCCATCTGCAGTTTTAGTTTATTGTATCATAAAATTATGTTCTGTAGATATAATCACCATCGCTTGTCTTGAAGGTCTTGTCATTTCAAAAAAAAATTTACTTCCTTCTGTCAACAGTTAGATGATCTGATAGAATCGAAAATGTTCTGAAAATTTATAAATCCATTTTGGATAATTTTAAAAATTTTAATAAAAACTTTATACCATTTTACAAATGGAAGTTTTTACTTCTTTGTAAGTTTTTTTTAAACTATGGTATATAGCAAAATACTGAGAATTTCCCTTTTAAATGTTAAAATTAAAAGACTTTAAAGAATAAAAAATTTACATAAACGATGACTTTACAATAACAGTGAAAAAAACGTAAAAGGAAATAAAAAAAGCACAAGAGGCCCGAAGAGAAGGTAAAACAGTAAAAAGGGGGTTTCCGAAGGTTACACTAGATGCCAGAGTACGGAGATGGAACCGAACAAATGGGGAGCTAGACCCACCTGCAAACCTGCAAACTAGAACCGATCAGCAGGGATGGAAAGGATAATGTAACTGTGAGGACATAGAGGGATTATCAATAGGAGAAACAGGGAAAATAAAGAAAAATGAATGTCATACAAGTATAATCCGGGTAGGTTCCTTGAACATTAGAAGTACTTATGAAGCAGGCACCTTAAAACATATAGTGACAGTGATGAATCAATATACAGTAGATATCCTGGTAAATAAGAAACCAAAGAAAAGAGAACTAGTGTAACAATGATGCAGCTGTAGTGTAACTACAGCTTTTCAGAAGTGATGGGGAAGACCGAATGTTGAGAATGGGTTTTATAGTGATCGGTTACAAAGTGCGATAGTGGAGTTCGAGCCAATATATGAACGGATTTGTAGGCTGAGACTAAAACTAACTAAAAAATTAAGTTTAATAAATGTACATGCTCCTTCAGAGAATAAAGACCAGAATGTAAAAGAGGAATTATATAGTAAGATTGAAGTTATATATAATTAAGTTCCAAAATATATTTTAAATTGTAAAATTTGATTTAAATGCCAAGGTGGGGAATGAAGAGATGTACCGAAAAACTACGGGAGGTAAAAGCAAATATGACGAAAGCAACGAGAATGGGAAGTTATTGGTAGGCTTTGCGCAAGAGAACAACTTGTGAATTATGAGTACTTACTTCGATCACAACAAAATCCACAAAGAAACATTATATTAATAAAAATGTGAGAAACTTCTACCATAAGGCGAAAAGGAGCAGTGACCAAGGCGCAAGAAAACAGAATTACTACAAGAGTAAAGAAGAGCACCTAACATGAGATAAGTAGGGGAAGCTAGATAGATGGCAAGTAGCATTTCAGGGCCCTGCTTAATAAAAACCCGAATGGAAATGATGAGGAATAAGTGGAGATGGTAGGGGAAGGCAACGACACCGCGGAAACAACGGAGACTCCTACCGTGGAAGAACTAAGAGAACTCATATACAGCGTGAAAAACAATAAAAGTGCAGGCAACAATGGTATTCCTGAAGAACTAATCAGGCATCGGAGAGAAGCACTTATAACGCGGATATGTAGTCTGCTGACCAAAATCTGGGAGCGGGAGGAAGTGCCAGAAGTATGGAGAAAGGCAATAGTACGTCTCATTCATAAGAAGGGAGATAAAGCAGTATGCGAAAATTACAGGGGTATCACTCTTCTAGATGTAACGTATAAGGCCAGTCATAAGAAGTAGACTGGAAAGCCATTTAAACGAGAAGGTTGGTGAATACCAGGGAGGATTCAAAAAGAACATATCCACCATGGATCAAATATTCATATTAAAAATTATTCAAAGTAGTACGTACAAGCAACAACTAAAGCTAAACCTCCTTTGATTTCAAACGAAGTACGATTCTCTGATAAGAGGGCGTCTGTACCACGCCCTAAGAGTACTTGGAATTCCGGAAAAAATAATCAGACTAGTCAATATGACCTTAATAAAGACCGACAATAGAGTAAGGATAAAAGAAAGCCTAACAGGAAAATTTAAAAAATTTAAAGTAGGAAGGGGACTGAAGCAGGGAGATCAGTTGTCCACAATCCTCTTCAATTTTCTGCTGGAAACAATAATGAGAGAGTGGAATTCGAAAGAAAGGTAAGATTTATGATAACAGAAGCCTGGCCTTTGAGGATGATGTAGTGTTAATGACAAGAACTAAAGGGAGAATTTGCTGAGGATTTTCAAACTCTTTGAAACGAAGACTAAACAGCATGGACTGATTATTAATGAGCAAAAAACAAAGTATATGGAAATGGAGTAGACCACATATGAAGATACACAACTGAAGACTACCACAAACAACGAGAGTAAAGAGTATTGCTTCAAAAAGATGACGGGGTTTGAGTATCCAGAAGTAACCCAAACAAGTAAAGGGGAAAAAAACCAAGAAATTAAGAAGCGGATTTCGAGAGAAAGGAACACGGTCGGAGTTCTACACAAACCACTAAGAGCAAAAAACATCTCCAGATAGGCAAAATTAAGATAATATCGAACAGTGATCCAAACCACTAGCCGGCACGGATGCGAAACATGGGTCATGAACAAAAATCAAGAAAATATGCTAAACATCTGGGAACGGAGTCTTTTAAGAAAGATATTAGGGTGAGTAAAATACTACGAAGACGTTTGAAGGAGACGAACAAATGCAGAGTTCAGAGAACAGAGTATATGAAACCAGAAATTGGCCAGATCGTCAGGACAAAGAGACTTAAATGGTTAGGACATATTGCGAGAATGGCAGACGGAAGGTGGGCAAAGGACTCGCTGTTGAGATGAGAAGGAAAAAAGAGAAGAGGACGACTCAGAAAAATATCTAGAAGCGCGTAAGACCTACAAAAATCAGGATAACAAATTGGAGAACTGCGGCCATGTATAGACCCATGCGGGCTAGGCGGCCGATTCTCATTCGCTTCACTGTCTAATGGTTCAGTGGACGTAGATTCGAGACCCAGCTCGGTGTACAGAAAAATAAAAAAGGCTAACGCAGCAGTTTAAAATTTTAGATGAATCTGCGGCTTAGACTAGAATATGCTGGTGTCTGATCGGCCTATGGTGAAGCAGTAGGGCAAGAGATAAGGGCTTGCGGCTCGGTGATACTCCTCCTTAGATCCCTCCCGGAAGGGCGTGGCGCCTAAATACCGGTTATATATATATATATATATATATATATATATATATATATATATATATATATATATATATATATATATATATATATATATATATATATATATGCTTCAAGATAGTTCTTATCTTTATAAAAAAAAGTGAAAAAACAACACAACACTCGAAAACGTTGATAATGTTCTGGCTTCAGCTTACAAAAAAAACACACACGTTTTGGACAATGCCAAATTTGTTACGTAACTACGGCTTTGAAAGAAAAGATTGTTAGGAAAAGAAGGTGATTCGAAGGAACGCTAGTATGCAATTGGGAAAAAGGAAGAAGAACGTATAGAATAGAAGAGAAAAAGGAAAGAAGAAAAGAATAAAGCACTGACTACGTAAGCTGAGACAAAAGACAAAAGAACGGTGGGATTCGAGAGCCAGAAAAACAGATTTTAGCACTGTACTTAGTTATTCTTAGGGATGTTAGATTTTTACAAGAAAATTATAACGATAGAATAAAATTACAACAGATTTCTTCCTGAAATAATTTGAGTGTGAAAGAATAAGGACTGGAAAACATAGAAGGGTAAATATAACCAGATAAGAGGTCCTGAACAAACCAAAATGAGCGTCAGTTAATTTAATTTTCAGCAAATTAATAAATGAAGTTATGAGTTGAATCAATTAAATTTTCGATGATTTAATTAACGTTTTGTTTATTTTGGTTTAACTAACTACCCCATGCTGAAGAGATACGTAATAAAACAAAACAAATCTTAATCAACCATTTATTAAAATTATTTACATAAATGAGAATTTACAGTGTTACAATGAAATACATCTGGCTAAATAAAAAATAAAAATTCTAGTCAGATTTTATGGTTTAAATATGGAGTAAAGGAGCATTTTTGTATCTGTACTATTTAGACCAAAGTTAATCAAACCCATATGCTCACAATACTGCAGTTTAACGCGCTTCGACTAGCAGCGATAAAAATCTTGGATAAAATCTCCCCTTGAAAAATTGTAATGATTGATAAACCACATCACTGTTTTTAATCACCACAACGTGGTGAAAAGTCCCATGTATTCAAACGGAACGTGGTTCCATAAACTCACGTATGATGCAAGAAAACCAGTCGATTTTTAGAATCATATAACCATGAACCATGTATGGTGAGAAAAAAGTAAACTCATTTACTTATTATATAAAGAAAGGACGAAAAGTTACCCAAACAAAAAACTCTGGAACAATAAAATATTGTTTTAGAATTTAGAATAGTTTGTCGCCAAGTGCTCGGTCAGAGTGACCAATGAGCACTCTTGGCGCGCATCGCCCCGCCTTCCCTCCTTTTCCAATTTTGTCATTGGTCTTTTGGATTGGAATCTTGTAAAATATTATGTATAAATATTAGTTGATTTACAATCCAAAGACACTGAATAAGTCATCTAAGTTCAACGCCAGCCGCTGAACAGTACGGACGTGGAGTAGGAGCGACACCTGAAGACCGCCGAGGAGCTGTAGCGCTGAGTCGAAGCCGGATTTATCAGCCGGTGCCGTGAGTGTAAGCACGACAGAACGGAGGCCAGCGACTTAAAGGCTTAAACTCGCGAAGGTACTTTTTAAAAAGACCCTTTATTAACTTTTACAACTATACTGCACTGCTTTATTGATTGAAAAATAATTGAATTTAATTACAATACTATTTCTTTTATATAAAAATTAAATGCTGACAAAACTGTTGATTGGGTTTGCTGATCTCCGGGGTTACTGCACCGTAATTTCTCCATCCCCTTGGGAAGTTTTGTGAGGGATGAACAAAACTGAAGGTATGGATTCTGGATCGGCTGTATCTTCTTCTTCAGTTGTCTTCTTTTTCCATATCTCTCGTAATTTGTAAACCAAAATAATGATAAGGGCTGTTGCCAGGATATATATTGGTGGTGTCCATAGATGGTAATGATCCATTGTTTTTAAAGACACGGGTTGGAGCCTTTCTTCTTCCGTTGAGAGTTTATGTAGTTCATCTAACTGGATTCTATCTAATTTTAGAGGCTTTACTGTTGGATTTTCCCCTTGAAGATTTATTTTTATTTTTGGCAGGGTTAACGGTTCTTCTTTTATTGTTGCTTTGGAGTTGATGTAAACTTCATTGTTGGTTCTGAGCTCACATCCTGGGGGTAGTTCTATTAGAAATGTTCCTCTGAGTACTTCAATTTTGGAAGTAGAACAGTGGGTGGAGATTTTAGTAGCTTTTGAGAAAACAGCAATATAGTGAGCTTCCGATACTTTTTGGATAATTGTTGTGCTAATTGTGATAATCATCATTGGATAATTTTAGGATTTGATTGATGCAGTCGCCAGTTTCTGTATTTTCTTGCGGGAACTTCTCTGGACTAATGAATTTCTTTGGTTCACTCTTTCTGAATGGTAGGTCCATGTATTGAAAAAGTTCTGAGTTAGAAGCTAAATATGGTCCAAGTGGAATAATTATTGTGTTATTTATAGTTGGAAGTGAATATAGATGAAAATATGTGAATACTTTGGAATAAAGAATGGGAAAATGTAAGATAAAGACTAGAGAGTGGTTGGAGTAGTAACCATCTACTTCTACTATCTCGTAATATCTCATCAGGTCTTCTTCTTCGAGGTATCGTAGCTGAGAAGCTGGATGATGTTCTAGCATTTTCTGGATGGTCCATCTGATGGTTTTATAAGTCCATTATGAAGAGTTTTGATTATTGCGAATGTGATTGCTGTCTGTAGGTCATCTAATATTTGTATATTGGTTTGTAAGGCTAAATTCATCTGGTCTAAGACGTTTCGAACTTGCATGTAATGGTTGAAATCAAAGACGAATTGGTTTAAGTCTGTTCGGATTTTGTTGGTTTCTGCGGCTATTATCTCTTGATTGTGGGTTAGTAGTGTCACTGTCTCGTTATAGTTGTTCATTATTTTCTTATTAAGGCTTAATTGGTTATTAATGTTGTTAATAATATTTTGTTATTGAGTTCAAGTGACTGAATTGCTGCATCGTATCTTTCTGCGTCTTCTTGATCTAAGTTTCCTGAGATGGATTTTATAATATTTCCTAATCCATTGATAAAATCTCTTTTATTTCTGGTTGCTGGATAAACTGAGTCGAGTTTCTCTTGGGCTGTTTTAAGAAGATACTGCAATGTTTTGTCGAAGTTCTGTAGACTGTCGAAGTACGGCTGACTTAGTCCATTTTCTATAGCTGTAGTTGTAGTTTGATATTGATATGCCAATGTTTCGATTTCCTGTGCTATTGGTTCCAATTGGAAATAGTGGATGAAATCATGGGTGCTGGTTTGGATTCTGGCTTCTCCAAGCTTAACTGGGAGGATCCCTGGATTGTCTCGAAGGTCCTGGATTTTCACTTCTTGGGCTGTTACTGATATACATCTGTAAAGTATTTTTGCGGTTAGTTTTTATTGGTGGTTGATGTTTAATATTTTTCTTGTGCACCGTAGTATCTTGGGTGTCAACAGTAACAGGATTGTTGTTTTGGACTATTTTAGGTGAAAATCTGGGGAGCAGTTTCTTTCGTTTTACTGTTTTCCGAGTGTATATTTTCGTGCTGGGTTTATATGTTATCGGAGAGTGTCGTTTTTCGTTTATTTTTTCAATGTTTTTCTGTTTGCTCTCTTGCAATTTCTTATTTATTTCTTTATACATCTCTTTTGTTTTCAATCTGTGCTCCTGTGTGTAATTATTTATCAGTGTTCTATTAATGTCAATATCGAATGGATCTTGAGCATCTATGTGACCATTAAGGACGTTGATGGGCTTCTGTTTGGTAGCTGAGTGAATAGAATTGTTGTATGCCCTAATGGCGTATAGCATCTGGTCTTGTTTTCTTTTTTTCTTTTAATATTCGAAGATGCTCGATGATTGTGGAGGGAAAGCGTTCGATCATTCCATTGGATTGCGGGATATCCGGTGTTGTGTAGTGGATTAAGATCTTGTGAGTGTCTACGAATTCTTGAACAAGTCCATTTTTAAATTCAGTTCCACTATCAGAAATTATCGTATGTGGTAGTCCATGGTGGGTGATGAATAGCAGGAATGCGTTTAAGATGTTAATCGCGTTTGATCCTTCTATTGGGTACGCTTGACCGTATTTTGAAAGTGCGTCGATGATGGTAAGGAATTTTTGTCCTGCTGCTTGAAATGTGTCTATGTGAACAATTTCCAGTGGTTTCGTTGGTGTTGGAGTTAACATAAACTTCGGTTTTTCTGGATTTCTGTCGTATTTGTTTGTTTGACAAGTATCGCAGAGATTAATATAATCTTCTATATCCTTTTTCAACGTTGGCCAGTAATAATGTTTTCTGATTTGAATTTCTGTTTCATTAATTCCTCTATGATTTGTCTTTCCTTGGTGATAGTCTTGTACGATGGTTTTCTGTCTTTCTGGACTGCTTATATCTTCTAGTAAATTGTTACATTTTATATATATAATCGAACACCTCTCTACCCTAAGGTGTGAGGTAAATACAAATACATGTTACAGATATACATTACATTACATCTCAAATCCAATGAAAATACAGAATTTTCTTTTTTTTTTTCCTATTCTTTTCTGTGCACGAATTTTGTCCATTCTTGCTTGTTTTTTGCCTTATTTTGAGCTTCTGACCATTCCATTCCCCTACTTTTCAAAATCTGCCCTACTTCGTCATCCCAGGTTTTCCGTGGTCTGCCTCTGGCTTTAAACTTTTTCACTTTAGCCTTCCAGACTTGCTTAACGGGTCGGTTGTCGCTCATTCGGCACAGATGACCAAACCATTTTATTTGTTGTGTTTCAATAGCGTGTAGTACAGATTCTATGCCCAGTTCTTCTCTAACATCTTCATTTCTTATTTTGTCTCGTCGTGTTATTCCTTTGACTCGTCTTAGATATTTCATATCAATGGCTTGTATCTTGCTTTTTAATTGCTTTGTTAAAACCCAGCTCTCGCTTCCATATATCAAGATTGGTCGGAATACTGTCTTATAAACTGTCATTTTGGTTCTTCTGCTGATTTCAGGTTTACCTATGAATGCTCTACTAAGATTATGGTACACTTTTGAAGCACTACTTATTCTTTCTGTTATTTCATTCTGCATGGTACCTTCTCTGTCTATTGTAACCCCTAGGTATTTGAATGCATCTACTTGTTCTATGAGTTGTTGGTTAATTTCTATGTTAACATTTCGGTTCGTTTTCGCTATTAACATCACCTTGGTTTTCTTAACATTAATCTTCATGTTTCTAATTGCCAGCTCATTATTCCATCTATCTATATTTTTCTGGAGGTCTCTCTCGTTGGAAGCGCATAACATGAGATCATCTGCGAATGCACACTCAGCTATACCAACCGGTCGTAGTTTACTATATCCGATATGTACTTTGTGTATACTTGCTTTTGTTTCCTTAATTATGTCGTCAATAATCAATATGAACAGTATGGGACTCATAACACCTCCTTGTCTTAGACCCTCGTTTATTGCAAACATCTCTGATTCCAAGTTATCCTTACGCACATAACTCTTGTTATTTTGATACAGACTTTTGATAGCACCTGTTAGTTGATGGTCAATATTTCTATTTTGCAGACTTTTCCAAACTGCTTCCTGGGACACTCTGTCAAATGCTTTCTCAATATCTAGAAATGCCATATATATTTCTGTGTTCTTTATTCTAGCTTTCTCAATTATTTGTTTCAACGTAAATATATGGTCTTGCGTACTGTGTCCCTTCCTAAACCCACTTTGTACTTCATCCAGATGTGGTTCAACGATGTATCTTAATTTCTTTTCTAGGATGCTTTCATATATTTTGGAGACGATACTGAGTAGATTAATTCCTCTATAATTTTCACAAGAACTTGGGTCTCCTTTCTTAAAGATTGGTAGTATTATGCCAATTCTCCAATCTTCGGGGACTGTACATCGGTTCCAAGCCATGTTCATAATTTTGGTTAAAAATTCAACTCCTTTCGGTCCCATTGTCTTTAACATTTCAGCAGTGATTTTGTCATGACCAGCTGATTTACCTCTCTTTGTATTATTAATTGCTTCTTTGACTTCTTCTATTTGAATATCATTTTCTTGTCCATGTTCTCCTTCTACTTCTATCATTACAGTTTCCTCTTTCGGTTGTCTGGGTGTTAGGAGTTCGCTGAAGTATTGTCTCCATCTTTCCATAATCTCATTTGGACTGATAATCAGTGTGCCGTCTTTACGTTTCACCTGTTTCATCGTTGTTTCTTTACCTTTTCTTAGCGTCTTTAGTGCCTTGTAAAACAATTTTTGGTTACCACGACTATCTGCCTCCATCTTCATTCCAAACTCATCCCAGGCTTTCTTCTTCTTCTTCAGTACCATTTCTTTCACCACCTTTCTTTGTCGTTTATATTCTTCGTAACTATTTTCTGTTTTCTTGTTTAAGTATATTTTCCATTTCTGTTTTTTATATTTTATTTGGGCTTTTAATTCATCGTCCCACCATCGTGTTTGCTTCTTATTTCTGTTTACATGGTTTATTCCACACGTTTCTTTTGCTGTCGTCACGATGGTTTCTTTAAATTGTTTCCAAGTTTCCTGTAAGTTCTCAGTACTATGTGCATTCGTTAATTTGGCTAGTTTTTCTTCTATTTTACTTTTGAACATGGCCGCGATTTTTTGGTCATTTAGTTTATAGTTTTTAATATTCTCGTTCACTTTATTATTTTTCGTTCTTTGTTTAGTGGTTTTAGGGGTTTTTTGAGGTAGTCTTATCTTTGCCATTACCATATAGTGGTCACTATAGATTTCCGGTCCTCTTTTAACTCTGACATCAGTGACCTCTTTCCTAAATTCTCTATTAATGAGAACATAATCTAGAATTGATTTTTCATTTCTGCTCCTGACTTCTCTCGTGAACTTGTGTATATCCTTGTGTTCAAAAAATGTGTTGGTGATAATCAAATTATTCTCCATGCAAAAGTCTATCATCCTTCTTCCATTATCGTTTCTTGTATCTTCCCCCTGCATACCCAAAATATCTATGTTATCATCGTCTCTTTTACCAACTCTGCTATTCATATCGCCTAGAATGACTATTCTACCTTTCACATTTTCTATAGCATCATTGAGCTCTTCCCAATATTCTTCTTTAACTTTCAATGGTTCGTCATCATTAGGGCCATATGTGACTAATATAGTTGTTATTTCTGAATTACCTAGTGTTATCCCTATCTTTAAATTTCTTTGTGATATAAATTTCCAATTTTTAACATATGACATATAGCTTGCTCTCATTAGGCATCCTACACCTTCTGCCGCTCTACTATCGGTACTGACTCCACTGTACAAAAATACATGTTCTTTATCCAATTCATCCATTCCTTGACCTTTCTTCTTAGTTTCCGTGATTGCCAAAAAATCTAATTGTGCTTTGTCAAATTCATCTATTAATTCTTTCTCTTTTCCATTGAGGCTTCTGACGTTCCAAGTAGCCATTTTTATGTACGTTTGTAGTCTATTTGCACTTTGATCTTGTATTAAATTTTCTTTGTTACAGTTTTCTTTTTTGTTTAATTCAATTATATCGTTAAACCTTATTCTCGCCTTGCTTGTTATTCCATGTTGATCAGTTCTATTTGGCTGATGGTCTGCTATTTCTTCGTGGATTTGTTGAGAGCCTTCATCTCCCTGTTCCACGTCCATACTTCTCCATTTATAATAAGTTTTTGAAACCCCATTTGGACTGTATTCCCTTTACTCTTTTCTTCCTTAGCTTTAGCTCTAATTTCTTTTTGAATAATTCTCTGCTGTTTGCTCATATCATCATTTATATATACTTTGTGTTCTCTAATATTTCTTAGTTTAGCTTTATTGTTCATAAGTGTGTATTTCTGGTTACTATCTTTTAGTTCTAATAAACAGGTCTTTTCTCCTATTTTAATTGCTCTTTCTATTTCAATCTCAATGTTCAGGTGCGTACTTATAAATCTTTGCATATTGCTCTTCACTGTTTCTACGTTATTTGTTTCTATTGGTAGTCCCTGAATTACTACATTATTTCTTCTTTTCTCGTTCTCAAGTCTTTCAATTCTGTCCATTGCTTGTATAAGATCTTTCTTGATCTCTTGATTTTCTTTCCTGATTTGCATATTTTCCTTTTTCAGCTCTTGAATTTCTGTTAGACATTTTTTTTGTTCTTGTTTTATTTCCTTCATTTCTGCTTCTATAAATCGTTGCAAGCCTTGGATCATATCCATTATTTTTCCTGAGTTATCTTCTTTTTTCTCTTTCATGTCTGGAGATCTTTTAGTTTTTGAGCACTTTCCAAAACCAAATGTTTGTGAGCTTTTCCTTCTTTTGCCCTCATCCGTGGTGTACTCGTCTTCACTACTCATTGCTTTCTAATTGTGCTAGTGATATTGGCTCAGTTCAACTACCCAATCGCGTAAAAAGTAGACCCCGGTCAACCCGTCGTAAGTCTTGCTTTTATCGATCGGTCTTCTATTAATCTACAGTTAGTTTTCTTCACAATAAATTGTATAATTCTGATCTCTTTAAATTATTTACTATTTTTGCATTACGGCAACACCGCTTTTCTACCGGTCAGAATCCTGAGGTCGAATTAGTTTCTTTGCTCTTATCGCTAAATTAAACAACAGAAATTGTTCGTATCGGAACAACTGATTTTGCTTAATATTGTTAATAATTAGCCACTTACTGTCGGTTTATTCCCACTGCGATACGCGTTGTAACTTTACACACACTTATTGCTGCTTTGACACAATTATTTCACTCTGCACCTCTCGATTTTCGGGTTTAATGCAGGAGCAAGCCAATTGCACTTCATATGCTTGACCGCAGCGTTGCCACTCCTACATTTTTGTAGGAGTGGCAATGTTTTGTCGAAGTTCTGTAGACTGTCGAAGTACGGCTGACTTAGTCCATTTTCTATAGCTGTAGTTGTAGTTTGATATTGATATGCCAATGTTTCGATTTCCTGTGCTATTGGTTCCAATTGGAAATAGTGGATGAAATCATGGGTGCTGGTTTGGATTCTGGCTTCTCCAAGCTTAACTGGGAGGATCCCTGGATTGTCTCGAAGGTCCTGGATTTTCACTTCTTGGGCTGTTACTGATATACATCTGTAAAGTATTTTTGCGGTTAGTTTTTATTGGTGGTTGATGTTTAATATTTTTCTTGTGCACCGTAGTATCTTGGGTGTCAACAGTAACAGGATTGTTGTTTTGGACTATTTTAGGTGAAAATCTGGGGAGCAGTTTCTTTCGTTTTACTGTTTTCCGAGTGTATATTTTCGTGCTGGGTTTATATGTTATCGGAGAGTGTCGTTTTTCGTTTATTTTTTCAATGTTTTTCTGTTTGCTCTCTTGCAATTTCTTATTTATTTCTTTATACATCTCTTTTGTTTTCAATCTGTGCTCCTGTGTGTAATTATTTATCAGTGTTCTATTAATGTCAATATCGAATGGATCTTGAGCATCTATGTGACCATTAAGGACGTTGATGGGCTTCTGTTTGGTAGCTGAGTGAATAGAATTGTTGTATGCCCTAATGGCGTATAGCATCTGGTCTTGTTTTCTTTTTTTCTTTTAATATTCGAAGATGCTCGATGATTGTGGAGGGAAAGCGTTCGATCATTCCATTGGATTGCGGGATATCCGGTGTTGTGTAGTGGATTAAGATCTTGTGAGTGTCTACGAATTCTTGAACAAGTCCATTTTTAAATTCAGTTCCACTATCAGAAATTATCGTATGTGGTAGTCCATGGTGGGTGATGAATAGCAGGAATGCGTTTAAGATGTTAATCGCGTTTGATCCTTCTATTGGGTACGCTTGACCGTATTTTGAAAGTGCGTCGATGATGGTAAGGAATTTTTGTCCTGCTGCTTGAAATGTGTCTATGTGAACAATTTCCAGTGGTTTCGTTGGTGTTGGAGTTAACATAAACTTCGGTTTTTCTGGATTTCTGTCGTATTTGTTTGTTTGACAAGTATCGCAGAGATTAATATAATCTTCTATATCCTTTTTCAACGTTGGCCAGTAATAATGTTTTCTGATTTGAATTTCTGTTTCATTAATTCCTCTATGATTTGTCTTTCCTTGGTGATAGTCTTGTACGATGGTTTTCTGTCTTTCTGGACTGCTTATATCTTCTAGTAAATTGTTACATTTTACAAGATCAAATGCAGAATTCTTGAATGTTTCTCGAAGTATGTTGCAGACAGACTGGTATAGTTCATCAGTTTCGAATAGGATGGCATATTTCTTTTTTGTATCGACGTAGTTCTTGAAGAAATTAAAAATATCGTTTTTCAGGTCGTTTTTATCTAGTTGGACGTGCATTATTTTCTTTGTTAGGAAGCACTGTTCTGTTATAGGTTTTGCAGGATTGTAATTTACCAATTTGAATATGATTTGGTTGTTGTAACAGTTCAATGGTCTTTCGCTGATTGGAATTCCGAGTATTGGATTTTCCTCTGTAGAATGTTGGGTAACATCTGTGTTGTTGTCTTGTTGGTATAGCGATTTTGTTGGCTGCCTGTCAATCTTTTGGTTTTCTTCTTGTAGAAGTTCGTCTATTTCTTTCATTTCTTCTGCAGTTAGGCCGGATGTTTGTTTTTCTTTGATAATTTCGTATAAGTTAACCATAGGATCTTCTTCATCTGGATCGCATACTGAGTTTGGATGGTTGATCATAGATATGTTGTCATCTTCTTTTCTGGATAATAGACTGATTACTTCTTCTACGTGTTCGTCAATGGTACTTACTTCTTTAGCGTGGATTTCGACACGGGATAATGCATCAGTGTTCGTATTGGATTTTCCTTTTTTGTATATGACTTCATAATCGAATTCTTCGAGTTTTAGTCTCCATCTAACAAGTTTCGAGTTCGGATCTTTTAAAGAGAATAGCCATTAAAGTGGTCGGTGATCGGAGAGAAATTTAAACTTCCTTCCAAATAAATAAGGCCGAAAATATTTAGTAGCCCTTACGATTGCAAGCATTTCCTTTTCGATGGTAGAATATTTAAGCTCGGTCTCGTTCAGTGTTCTTGATGCATATGCAATGGGTTTGTCTTGTCCTACAGGACCCTGTGACAGGATAGAACATATAGCGAAGTTGCTTGCATCTGTGGTGAGATTAAAAGGCTTCGTAAAATCCGGATATTCTAGAAGTGGTTCGTTGGTTAACAGGTTTTTGCAGATTTTAATACAGTTTAGGAATTGTTCTGTGTGTTCTATCTTGGCATCTTTCTTTAAACATGAGGTGAGCGGTGAATATATAATATTGTTTTCTTCTTGGATGAATTGAAGAGCGAAAGCAAGATTTGTAGGCCTCATTGATCGTATGGTTGATCCCATTGGTTCACTTAATCCTGCTAAGAACGTAGTTAGGGCCTGTTGGTGAAAGAATTCTTTTTTGCTCCTCTTTACATCTGCATTATCGGTATGTAGTTCGATGTGATTCGAAATTGTGTTTAAAAGTGACATTACCTTCTCGTGAAATTGTTGAGGAGTTTCGTTGGGCCCTTGCCTTAAGTTTACCATGTCTCTTGTAAGTGAATTTTCATTACGTTGATCGGCAAAGTTTTGAATTAGTATGGTCCTTATTGTGGGCCACTTTACACCCATATACGGAAATGATTTCTCGAGCTCTTCCTTTAATTTTATTCATTATACCTCGAGTTATCATGTGATTTTGGAAGTTATCGGAATTATTGTGATCCCAGAAATGATTAAGAAGCATTGTAGTAACTTCAATGAAGTTGTGAAGTTCGTTAGGGTTACCATCGTAATCAGGCACGATGGAAAGATCTTTATTGAAGTCGAAAACTAGAGCGGGAGCGGGTGATACGGCCATAGTATTTAATTGACTAGCGGGAGTAATAATTATAGATGGTATATTTAAGCTATTTAAAGTATTATTTAAAGAACTAACGTTGGTTTTTAAACTAAATTGAGAAGCTGAGTTATTTTGCGAAATAGAAGCAGCACCAGGTTCGATAATCGATTCACTAATAGTTGAAAGAGAATTACTAATTCTAAGAGATGAAGCTTGTGAAGCAATTAAATTATGATTAGAAAAAAGATTAAATTTGCTTACAGATAAATGATGATGCTTGGGTGCATTTCTTTTCGAAGGAACTGGTTTCTTTTCTTCTTTCGCTTTCTTTTTATCGTCTTTCGTCATATAAATTGATTTCTACACTTTAACACTGGATTTTCGTTGACTTCTGGGGTTGAACGGCCGTAGTTTTCCCTGGAAGTTGGTTAGGTTCGTAGCGGGTAAACGTTTAAGAGCGACGAGGATCTTCTGTAGACTCTCCCACTATCTTACTGCACTGTGCCACTTAAAGGTTTAAACTCGCGAAGGTACTTTTTAAAAAGACCCTTTATTAACTTTTACAACTATACTGCACTGCTTTATTGATTGGAAAATAATTGAATTTAATTACAATACTATTTATTTTATATAAAAATTAAATGCTGACAAAACTGTTGATTGGGTTTGCTGACCTCCGAGGTTACTGCACCGCAATTAGCGTAAGCAGCGGCCGAGGCCACTAGAGGCAAAAGCCTATGCCGAGACAAAGCTGAACCGGGGATATTTGTATTAATCGAATTTTCACGGAGGTCAAAATCGAGGCATAGGCAAGTGAAAAAGTAAACGGGCTTAGCCCGTCGGGATACTCACTGTGCTACGATTGGGATGACACTGTGAGGTGTAATATTTTAGAAATTACACCTGGTAGACCCGGCCACAAGGTTAGGTAGGTGAGATATTCAAGCGGATCCCACTCTAGTTCTGCCTAGAGCGTGAACTTCCGAGTAAAGGTACTGGGTGGCACCACAGTGCCACTCGTCTGACCGGGCGCTGACAACGGGTCAGACGGCCAAAAAATAAGCTCACGATCCCCACCCGGCCGAAAGGCCACTCCAAGCCCCAATGGTTATAGTTCGAGCTATAAACTCAACTATACCATATAGGATGCCCTCCTAGAAGACCAGGACACGAATTACGAGATCTTCGAAAATCTCCCCACCGAGGACATACACGAAGGGGACTTCAAACGCCCCAAGCCTAAGAAAAAGCGAACAAAATACCGCGCGGAGGGAAACCGCGAAAAAGAAATGTACACTACGGATGACGACGTACCCCTCGAAAAACGAGCCACAACAAAAAGGATAAGACAAAGGAGCAGTGAGGATGAAAAGTCCGAACTGGCAAAGATGAAGACGCTAATGAAAGAAAAGGTGCCGAAATAACAGCACTAAAACAGAATATAAAAGAACTGCGGGATACGATAGTAGCCTCATAAAAAACAATAATTGGCCACATTGACTCAAAGTTCCAAGAACTTAGCAATGGAAAAGAAAACACTAAGAAGACAATAGAAACGGCCTTAAAAGAGAGCAGCAAAGAAGATACCTGGGAAACCCAGGACAAAAAGGCGTCAAAATCTGAAAAGTCTACGGCAACAATCCCAAAGACCACAGAAAAGTCGACGGCAACAATCCCAAAGACCACAGAAAAGTCGACGGCAACAATCCCAAAGACAAAAACGACCACAGAGAAGACAAAAAAGAGAACACAAGAAGAAGAACCCAAAAACAGCAAGAAGAAGGCCGTGAAGGAAGACTTCCTTCCGCTAGCGACCCCTAGTGCAACAGGGCCAGAGAGTCATCAGGAAAGAGATGCGCGCACTACACTACGCCATCCGACTCCATGTCAAACACAAGCAATGGAAACCGACGGAGAGCCCACCACAAAACAAGATAAACCAACGTGGAAGCCAAAGCCGCCTGTAATTAAATTACAGAGCGTCAGCCAGACGAGCAATACTAGACATTGCCCAGAAAAAGAAGGTGATAACATCGAATAGACTATCGAGAAGCAGACCAGAAACTTTAATCCAAGCGAAAAGCCCAGAAGATTACACGTCTATGGTGAAAAAATAGAGGAGTATAATCAAAAAATACCTATACAGTGGATTGCCTTCCCACTATCCACTAGAGGAAGATATAAAAGCAAGAATGGTTTTAAGAGGACTACCTCGAAACACAGATGTTACAGAAATATTCAATACTCTCAAAGAAGAGTATAATATCGAATGTGAATTGATAAAGAACATGATTTCCAGAAAGAGTGACAAAAGAAATCTACCAATGTTTGTGCTGACACTGGAGGAGGAGGACGTGGAAAAAGCCAGGCGCATCACTAATCTGATGCACATGAAGGTCCACATCGAGGACCTCAGAAAAGCAACTGGACTCACGCAGTGCTTCAACTGCCAGGGGTACCACCAAGTGCAGAGCGCGTGCTTTAAGACATCTCGATGCGGAGAAAATCACTCCACAAGAAACTGCCCCAAATAGCCCGAGAACAGAAGGCAAAATGTGCAAACTGTCAGGGGCAACACCTGGCAAACTTCAGAGGATGCTCCAGATGTCCAACCTGGGAAAGAAAACAACCACAGACAACAAGCCCCGCAAAAAAGGCCGCAACAAACATCAAGCAGACCTTCCTACGTACAGGCAGCGAAAGCGCAAAATACCGAGAACACCATCTTGATCTCGAAACAACAGCAAGACGGACTAGTGAACTCAGTTAAGGAACTGGTCACTAGAATTGTCCACGAGGTCATCGCAGACATAAAGCTAGCACTGAACTAGTGCAAGCAAATAGGGGATACCTGAGGATTGGCTCCTGGAACCCAGGAGGCATGGACCAACCAGAATATACTGGACGAACTGGTCAATAGATATGAAATTGATGTCGTGGCAATACAGGAAACAAAGCTCACGAACAACATTAACATCAAGTTTCCGGGCTACGACATATATAGGAAAGATAACACAGCAAGATCAGGTGGTACAGCAATATTAGTGAAAAAAGGCATAGGTCACATTAGAATTCTAACACCACAACTAAATACTATGCAAGCAACAACAATAAGAGTACAAATAAGGCAAGGAGAAGTCAGAATTACCTCCGCCTACGTAAGACCACAAGATCTACAGATCGAAGACGACTTAAATACGTTCCTAAACGACGACCCTCAATCATAATAGGAGACCTAAATGCAAGATCCCTAAACGAACGTCAGAGCTACGAACAGAAATGGAAGACTTCTAAACGCATACATAGAAAACAACCACGACGTTATGGCAATGGGCCATACAGACCCAACGCACTACCCAGGAAACGGACTTCCTACACACATAGACATTGTAGTAGCAAGAAACCTAGGACTACAAACGTACAAACAGAATTACAAACATTAAACGAAGGCACAGCGGATTACAACCCCATCCTATTAGAACTAGGAACGTGGGAAAAACAAAGTACAATCAAAAGAGTTAAAAAGAAAACAAAGTGGACGAACTTCAAAAGACTCGTGAGCACTGGAATAAACATAGCTCCAGTGATAGACAACCCACGAGAAATAGAAGAGTCCTAGAGTTGGAAAACATCATCCAACAAGCACTCAGAAACGGCACTATAAAAGAAGAAGTAGAAATGCTCACGGGAAGATTTAAGGATATACCGCAAGAAATAAAAGACTTGATAAGGGAAAAGAACAGAGCAAAGCAGACAGCAAGAAGGACAAGGAACCAGGCAGACAAAAATAGAGCAAATAGGCTAAGCAGAGAGGTCAAAACAGCACTACAACACCGTAGTGAAAGCTGGGAAAACCACATAAGAGACATGGAGGAGCAAGGACCAAATATGCAAAATATTTGGAGGCTTCAGAGAATACTGAGAAATGACAGAAAGCCAATCCCTCCATTACATGGAGAAAATGGAATAGTCTACACCACAGTTGAAAAAGCAGAGGTAATGAGGAGTACTCTCGAGAGAGAGTTAAACGATCTAATTAAAAACAGCTCACCGAAAAAGGCACCTGGACGTTCCCAAACAGATGGAAAGAGGCCCATGTCATAATGTTACCAAAGCCCGGAAAAGATAGCACATTCCCGCAAAACTACAGGCCAATAATCTGCAATCAGCAAGATTGTAGAGAGAGTAATACTCAGCAGACTCCAAGCTGAAACAAACAGACTAGACATAATACCCGAAGCCCAATTCGGTTTTAGATCAGAACACTCCAGTGAGCTACAAGTACTTAGATTAACAGAGTACATAGCAGCTGGATTTAATGATACACAATTCACAGGAGCTGCCTTCCTAGATGTAAGCAAAGCTTTCGACAAAGTCTGGCATAAGGGACTGATCTACAAAATGAGAAGATACGGTTACAGCGGAGCAATGACAAGACTAATCTCTTACGGTGTGGAAGACGATTTTACCCTCTCGAGACGAGAAGTTGGTAACACTTGATAAACCATTGATCACCATATCGCTTGATGAACTATAATCAGTATCTGGAAGAGTCACGTTGACGAACTGACTGGTAGATTAAGATTTGAGAATTTATATTGCTTCCTCCAGTTTAAAAGTGTATTCATATCTAGGGTATCAAAAGTAGTTCTAAATAATATCTTTTGCATTAACCCAACTATTAGGTTTACTATGACGTACCAACCATTAAATGTACAACTTATTCCCATACCTGCATATTACTTTTTAAATTAAGCAAATGTTTAAATTTTTTTTGTAATTTTTTTCCTGTAATTCCCAAGAAACAGCGTTTCTCATCCCAAACCTGATTTAATTTTGAATCTGTTCTTAACGTCACAGATGCGAGAAGTATAGAAAGTCTCGATAGAATGACGTAGCATTATTTGTCAGAATTTTTTTAAATTAATAACTAGCTACATAAGACCGTTTACTTATAATACTAATATATTTACTTAATAAAAATATTTTTAAGGTCATAACATTCGTTTAACTCAAAATAAAAATAATTCGAATCGCGAACTTTTTCATTACAATAATATCAAACACTATGTAATAGAAAAATATGTGGTCTTTGTCATTAGTTATAATTGTAACGATTTATTGTCCATTCAGTTACAATATTTATGAAGAAAGTATTACTTTCTTTAATACATTAAGCAACCACTTTGTTATCGGCAGACTTCAAGATATACCCACTAGGGTTCGCGACTCATTACCCCTAAGGGACGTGAATTGTATAAAGCAGCTATTAGACATGGATGTGAATTTGTATCTGTTGGCCAACCGATTACATTGGTAAGCCTACTCCTCGAATTTAGTGGTAAGTGTAAGTTAAGACAACTTATGTTCAAAAAATCAAACGTAAAGTTCTCCACTATAGAAAAACATTGAAGAGAATATTATCTAGAAGAAAACAATGTTGTTTAAATCCTGGAATACACTGAATTCTCGAATCATGAAAGAATTATACCCAACACCATTTATTAAACATATAGACTGGAATTATTTTAATTAATTGCTGGAGGATCATTCCATGGCCTACCGTCGGCGTCGATCATAGGTCGTGTTACCGGGCTCTGTGTTAGTAAAATCCGAATTTCGGACTATCGCGAGTATCGGTATAAGAAATATAAATTGTGAAGATCGGTGCCGGCATTAGACGGTGATTAGTTAAACAAAGTTTTTTGTATGTAATATGTATCTTATATGTAATATAAGACATGCTGATAGTAAAAAATAAGAGAAAACTGATTATTCCAAGTATATCAAAAAAGTCAACCACAGTCAAATCAAAATAACTTTAAAAATGTGGAATTCAATAAAAAAAAATAATAGCGTGAAATATCAAATTATAGAGAAAAACACTGCAACAAAGAAGCAAATTATATACTTAAATATTAGTCGCAATATACTATGCTTCTTATGATCTAAACTTATATTAGTAAAATCAACAAATGGAAGGAATATAGAAATAATATTAAGTTACCTACCCTTAGTTCTTTCACTCGTTGATTTCCATGTCTCAATAATTTCTCTAGAATGCCAAGCAAATAGTGATTGGAAATTATAGGTCCATAATGTAACTTTAACAAGAACATTGATATTTTACAAACTAATTCAGTTTGATCGCCTCTAGACAATAATGTAGGTAATATTTGTAATATTTCACATACAGCAGAAAACGGCAAAATCAACAAAGACTCTTCCAAATCGCTAAAAAGAGAAAAATATTTTGTGCATTTCAAAATATTGATTCACGCATTTTTTTATGTAGTGCAATTTACAATCAGGTCAATAAATAGTATAATTAGTAATTGTGTTGTAAAAAAAGTGGCCCAGTAAAATTAAATAAAGTAATTTTATTATTTATTTATTTTTAATATTTTAAACAAATTTAATAAATTATTATGTTTTCTCCTAACGCCATCTATTAACGTATTAACAAAGCATAGAAGCATACGTTGTTTACTTATGACAAACCTGTCAAATTGAGACCAAATATTAATAATAAAATATAAACCACGGGATGTGGCACTCTGGGAGAGACCGATTTATTTTATAAATTATATAAAAATAAACTTATTTTAAATTTAAATTATATCTTATTCCCATCAAAAATAGTGAATTTTATTTTATTTTATTTTATTAATAAACAAGTATGGTACTTCGTTTACTACTCCCGTTTTTCACACTTCAGTGCGATCCAAGACTCCGACCGTAGTTTGCGATAAGAAAGCTATGCTTTCAAAAAGAAAAATCTAAATTAAGACTCTACAAGTCAATCATTCGCCCAGTTGTTACATTTGGAAGGGAAACATACACTCTACATCAGCGGAAAATAAATAAACTGCTGGTTTTTGAGAGGAAGATTCTCAGAATGATATTTGAACCTCAAAGAGACAAAATTGTAACTCTGTATGATACTGAAAACACCGTCAGACATATAAAAGCTAACCGGATAAGATGCGCAGGTCATGTGGTAAGATCAGAGGAAAACAGTGTACTAAAGACTATGTTTTTGAGAGACCAGACGGTAGAAGATCAGTAGACCGTCCCCGTATTTTGTGTACAGTGTTGGTGGAGACATGGATTATGTCTTAGTTTTCTTAAATGGAACACAATGTATTTTAGTATTGTAATGAAATGTTATTTTACAATAATTTATTATTACTTAAGTATTCCCTATACCTAACTGCTTTAATTTGTGAGTTATTCGTGTTTTTTTGAGCCAAACACTAATTGCAACAAAAATTAGCTGAAATTTTATCAGGTTGGCTGTGAAAATATTCAATAAAAAATCATTTTTCGAAAAAAAAAACGTAATAATCTAGACTGATCCTTAATTGGTTGATATAAATAGTTAAGTAGTAAAGACTGATAAGAGTATAAAATATTAATAACAACACAATACCCCACCTGCTTGGCTACGACTTTGACACTAAATTTGCTTAATAGTTTAACATTAGACTATTTTTATAGTTCCTGTTGCTTTTTTACTATAACTAACATAAATTGTTTTAAGGAGGAACGTACAAGTATAGCTTTTGTACCAGAAAAGTGTAACAAAAATGTGCTACTAGCAACAAGAATAATCATCAAATATTTCCAGATAGACGACAACTAGGAAGAAAAGCTAAAGTTTACTAGAATAGTTTCAATGGAGTGGATATGTAAATGATGCAAAATCTGATCGAACAAAGATTATTGCAAATGAAGAAAGTGAATTAAATGTAATCCTTAGTATCACTGAGAATCCGCACATTAGTACGAGCTAAATTGAACATGCTTTTGAAATTCATGGTAGTAGTGAAAAAAGAATTTTAAAAAAGAACAAGATGTATATTTCTTGGAATATGTTTTGTTTGGAGATACAGCTACTTTTCAAAAGATGATATTGTAAACAAACATAATTTCCATTATTACGCAACTTCTAATTTATACTACATGTTCACCCATAGTCTCAAACAACATAATTAATGGACATTGGGCTCTTCTTTTTCGAAGATCGCGTAAAGGGAAAAAAGTATCTACATTTTTTGGACAACGATTTGCCGGAATTATTTTAAACAGTACCGTTGAACATACGAGAGATAATGTGGATATAGAAGAAAGGAGCGGGGAACCTCCATGTTTCTAGAGTTAAACAAGCCAGATTTTATTTTCTGGGGCTAAATAAAACATAAGGTGTATAAAACACCAATTTCAACTAAAGAAAATATAAATGAAAGAATTAGAAATGGATTTATGAGATTAAAAAGAAATGTATTAACTAGTGTAAATGGCTCTTTTGAAGATCGCTTGTGATTATGTATTGACGTCGACGGAGGCATTTTCAATATTTTTTATAAATTTAACGATTTTTTTGTTATTTTGATTAATTAAATATTTTGTTTTACATTTAATTTTCTTTGTATATTAAACGTCACTTCACTTTTAACTACTTAGATATTTTGATATCTTATTAAATAATATCAAAGTAAGGATCAGTCTAGATTGTTATGTATTTTTTTACAGCCAACCTAATAAAATTTCACTTAATTCTTGTTGCAATTAGTGCTTGTCTGAAAAATTAAGAAAAACTTACAAATTAAACCAGTTAGGTAGGGGAGCACGGGGCACAATGAAACACAAATTTGTTTTTTATTTTTCCTGTTTTTGCATGTAGGTATATCAGTTTGGAATAAAAGAAGCTCTTCGGTACTAGGAACAGTCTTATAGTAGCATCAAAAACCTTATTATTAACTGTTTTGAGTAATAATCAATTCAAGTTAAAAAAAATGTTTCATTATGTCCCACCACTGGGGCACAATGTAACATACATAGGGGTATAATATAACATATATAAAAACGACCAAGCTGTACAATAACCAATGAGATTGCTTTAGAAGTATGCCCAATAAAAGTGCTATGCTATAGTTTTATTCCAATAATAAAAAAAAAACCCGGTAGAAGTTATACTTCTATACACGCGTTCGCCGTTAAAAATTTATATAGGAGTCAATCTGCACAATCATTACATATGTAATGCTATAGGTAAGAGAGAGCAGAAATAGAAAAAGAATTAGTTATATAGGTATATGGTGCATCGTTTGCTGTATATAAACATTTGACCTGTAATAGGAGTATAGTAAATGAAGGATTGTATCAATATTTTATTAATTTTGTATCAAAATTACAATACAATAAATACACTGCAACATAATTCAATATAATAATACAATATAAATTAAAATGTAATATTCATAAGTATTTAAAAGTGCCAATATACATAACTTACTTTACGAAGATAAAAATAAAAATCCAACAACTCAGATTATGTTGTAAATTTTCATTTTATTTTAAAATTTATGTTTTATGCGTATATTACATATATTTAATAAGATTAACGTGAGGTTTTTAAATATTTCAAGAATAAAAAAGGAAATTCATAATTGGGATTCGAACTCACAACCACCAGCGTATGAACCAAACACGTAAAGGATTTGCCAATTAGACATGACACTAACGGATTTCAAAATTGACAGTTCTCGGTAAAACAGTGATTATTTTGAAATACAAAAGCGTAAAATAATTATAAACGTTTAATTTTAAATAATACAAAACATATCACATAAATAATAATATTAATACATATTATATTATATATATTATATATATATATATATATATATATATATATATATATATATATATATATATATATATTGAAATGATATTGTTTAAAAACATTAATTTATAAGTTATATACTAGATAATTTTAGATATAACAAGTATTTGGTTATTTTAAGAAGTTAAATACTAGAGAATTTAATAAAAATATATTTATGTGAGGGCATTTTAAGAAATTAGCATATAATAATTGTAAAAAGTTGCATTTTAGTAGTTATGATTTTGTAGATATATTTAAGTGAGCCATGTGACTAGGCAACACACTATACCCTCCATTCCAAGTGTCATTTTAAGAATTTTACGAATATAAGTGGGGTTATAGTTGTTTAAAATGTGTAGTTAATTAAATTAGAATGTTAAGTTACTAATTTAATTATATATTCTGATCTGAAAAGCCTAAATGTAAACAAAATTATCAATAAAAAATGAACGAATTCTCCAGAATGCAGAATTTGACCATTGTTTACGGTCGAACATTCTCGAAATAATGATTATGGCGGTGGATCGAACAGATATTTTTTTCGAGAACATCTATATAGAAGTAATAGAACAAATTGGAACATGATCTCTTACCAGATGATTCTAGAATATCCAAAAAGATATAAATACCCGTGATTTGGATTCAAGATGGCAGTTTTTAGTCAGAAGTCAGGCCAGTTTATTATGAAAGTTAGTAGACACATTTAGTTAGTGAAGTAAATTGTTCAGAATTTTCAAGAAGTCAGTCAGAAAAGTTTAGTAAGAAATATGAAAGTTAGTTGGAGTCAGTGAATCAGTTACAAATAGTCAAATTGTTTAATATAGTGAGTTAAATGAAGATTAAAAATTATGCATATATTTAATGCACATTTATAATTATACACAAATAATTATTGAAGATTATAAAAGTATATTAGAAGAATATTGGATGGACATTGGAAGGAATTAAAATTATATTATGATTGGAGATTAGTATAAATCAACTTATAATAATTGGATATTGGTATATTGAAAAGAAGAATAAATATAAATGGTGTTTGCTGGTTTGTTTGGTGGTGTATAAATGCTGGTGAAGAAAAATATATCTTAAATTGGTAGAAGCTGATAATTGGAAAAAGAAATTTCACAAAAACAAGGATAACCGAAGTACGAAGACATTCAGTGATGATTAGAATCTATATAGTGGAAAACAGTTCATTTAGGCATTCAGTGAAAGAAAGGTACAAAATTTTGTTATTATAATTTAGTTAGTGTCATAACAATTTCAATTTTGAAGATAGTTTGTTTAAATTTTACATTGTCTATAGAATTTAATTAGTTTTATAAGAATATCAATTTAAAGATAGTTTATTTTAAATTTACATTGGCTAGGTTAGATATATATGTGTGTTTCATAATAGTTATAATAAAGATAATTTAAAAAAGTACTTACAAGCTAATTCTTTGAGAACCGCGATAAAAACCCTATATATTATATTATTAAAAATACTCATTGCTCATCATTCAAACAAACAATACATCATAACAATATATATATATATATATATATATATATATATATATATATATATATATATATATATATATATATATATATATATATATATATATATATATATATATATATATATATATATATAATATTAAATATACAAAAGGAACATTTTTATCCTCGAGAGAGGAAGAGAGAGAAAATATATCTTCTGTCTCTCTCTTACTCATTATCTTACATATGTAATGGTTTCACAGATTCACTCTCATGCAAATTTCCAACGCCGACCGTGCGTATAGAAGTATAAATTCAAAAAAAAATAATGTAAAACAAAGGAAAAATAATTCAAACGTTGAATATAGTAGTTAGCCAATATTTAAATTAGTTAAGTCGATTCTCCAAAATCATCTTAATGCTATTCTCATCGACTATTGGTACATCTGGAACTGGTGGCTCTACAATGGTTTTATGTCCTTTTTTTCTGAAAAATTTCACTTCGAAATCCGCGCTCGTATTTTTTTCTTTCATAACAAGTCCAACGTAGAACTTACTATTACGGCTGTCTAATTTATATTCCACCAGTACATAATCATTTTTAATAAGTGACCTATCTAGATCTATGAATTTGTCTTTATTAAGAATGAAAATGTCTTCAATGGCGTCTAAGCCGTCATCAGTCTTAATATAATTGACTACATCTTCTTCTTCAGATGAAGACTGAACCTCTTCGATTTTTTCTGGATTTCTTCCTAGTGTCCTTATTAAAATGTGTTATTTTCCGTTTGACTATTTTTCTTTTTGCTATTGATACCGCCGTTTCATTGGCAATTGTAGTCATTTCTGGAGTACTGGTTGCTATCATACCTTTTCCTCTTGCTCGACCGTTTCTATTGTTCTTCCTACTACCTGCATTGGGAAATTCTCTAAAATCTTCAGGTCCGCATAAGGAAATTTTTACATTACTGATGGTAGTAGAAGTACTGGGGTCTTGAGAGTTGTTATTGAAACTTGAGGAGTTGGCATCTGCATCGATTTCCATTATTGAGTTGTTGATTTTTTCAGCAGGAGCATCACCTGACGGTGGATCCTCTTTTACCTGGCAAGTAGCTGGCAAGTCCGCCATTGGTCGATCGGTAACGTGATTACATAAATAATCGGCATCGGTGAAAACATGTCTCTCATATGGGTAAATCTGTTTTCTTAAAAGCAGCAGTAATGTTTGATGGGGTCATTCCTCTCTCGTGAGCAATCTTTACGAAACCAGCAACATTGTAAGTATTTGTTGTTTGTCCAGGATGCTGCATCATCCAAATATCTATTGCAGCATTGT
Organism: Diabrotica undecimpunctata; assembly: GCF_040954645.1. Lineage (NCBI taxonomy): Eukaryota > Metazoa > Arthropoda > Insecta > Coleoptera > Chrysomelidae > Diabrotica > Diabrotica undecimpunctata. The sequence goes on from NC_092808.1 coordinate 73,225,081, forward strand.
AATACGTTTTGAATGGCTTAAACACTCCAACGTCTAACGGTTGCAATTTATTGGTGGAATGTGGTGGAAAAGTTAACATAGTCACTCCATTTTCTTTGCACAAATTAAGTGCCTCCAATGATAAATGACTTTCATGATCATCGCATAATATCAGAGTGGGCGATTGCATGCTGCTTTTTGAGTGGTGGATGAAATGTTTAATAACTTTAACAAATAATACAGAAGTCATCCAGCCTGATGGATTTGCCAAACCAAGAGTACCAGTGGGGGCTTCCTGCACCATGTGAGGCTTAAAGTGTACACGTGAAAATATCATGACGGGGGGATACAGTTGCCGCTTGCTGAGATGAAACAACAGGTTGTCACATTAATACCCTTCTCAGCACTAGTGCACTTGCTGACCTGCTTAGCTCCTTTTTCGGTAATTATTTTTTGAGGCTTCTGAACTGTGCGTGTGCCTGTTTCGTCCAGATTAAATACTCGTGTTCCATCTGCAAAGTAAGGATTTTTGTACACTGCTTGCAAATTGTCAAAAAACACTTCTACATTTGCCCTTGTGAAAGAAGTAGCTCGGGACAAACTACATTCCTCAGGCGTTCTTTGACTGAGCGATGAATTTCTTTTCAAAAGCCCATAGAACCAATCTTGTCCTGCCGATTTGTTAGCGTCCCATGAAATTAGATATTTTATTTTATTTATTACTGCCATGTCATAGGCAACTTTCTTGCATTACGCCACTGGAAGACCATAAAACATTTTGGAACACATCCGTAAATACTCTCTAGTTTATTTTCTTGTTCTACATTAAACACTTGTCAGACATTATAGTGCGGAACATACTTTAAATTTGTATCATACTCATTGTCTTTTTCTTTTTCACATACCTGGATAATTTTACGTAGTTTAAAAATTTTTTTTGTATGTTTCAAATAAAAAACTCTATACTATCAGAAGAACAAAAATTATCGCTATTTAAGATACCATCAAATTTATAAAAGTTTTTTTTTTACTTCAAAGGATAATTATAAATATTGCGTAATAAATTTAAAAGGTTTCTTTTTATAATATTCAGAACTGTTTGCACAAAAACATATGAACAAAAATTGCAATATTTAAAAATTTTCATATTATTTCTTTTGATAATAAAAGATATTTGTATTTGTATATTTATGTTATTTCTATTTATTTCCTTTCCTTATTTTATCCCGAGAAGAAACAATTAAGAGATATTTGAAGCCACGAGAAAATATAAGTATAACCTAAGCTGATTTATTATTTTTATAAAATGGACCCTGAGATTGTTTTGTTTTTTTTTATATGATTTGCGACACTTAGAAAATTAATTAAATAATTAATTAAAGTAATTAAATAAATAAAGAGTTAAATAAAAAGTAAGAAAAGGGAGATCATAATATATATATATATATATATAAAATATATATATGTACAAGGTATAGTAAAAAATATGATGTCAGGTCAGAAGTTCAGAAGACGTCGCATGCGATGGGCAAAGTTACTAGTTATAGATAAAAATGACAAAAATGTAGTCCCTCTGAGCTACTGCCGCTCCTCTGGGATTTGTTAATTGTAAGTAACGGTAGGATTAAGTTCGAATTAAGGTTATATAAGTATATTTAGAAAATTAAACCAACTAGAAAATATCTTACCTAGGTCTGGTTCTTTTGATTGTTTTCAGAAAAAAATCACCTGGCGTTGAAGCATGTAGTGCTAACATCAAAGGTGGGAGAACAGGCAGAGACAACGTCTGACTTGAAGCTGCTTGAAGAGCTGCATGTTCAACTAACTGTTCCTTATACATCTCACATACTGCCAAACATTCCAAAATATTTTCCGTCTAAAATTATTCATTTGTGTTAATATTTTATTGATATAATTACTTATGAACACAAAACTATTTATGATTGAAAACCTAAGCGTACAGATTCGGAGTAAAAAAATAATGTCTTGTGTCCTACTGATTGCGTTTCTACAAACTATCTAGAACTTAAAACTACCTAGAACTTAGTTTGCTAACTCACTATAAAAAACTTGATCAATGAGCGAATTACGATACATTAACCCCGATTGTCAGCGGTATTGCAGTTTAATAGTCCAGCCGATCAGCAGTTTCGATACATATTGCAGACAGGTCGTCATCAATTAATTTCTTATAAATACTATAAATTTTTAATATATAAATACTGTAAATAAAGTCAGATGTAATTATATTAAATAAAGTGCTGTAACTCTGTTGTTGGTGGATTAGTGGGAGAGTCTCCAGAAGATCCTCGTCGTTTTCAAACGTTTACCCGCTATCGAACCCAAATCCAGGGAAAACTGCAGCTGTTTAACCCACGGATTCCAGGCAAATTGGCACAGAAACATATTTATGAAGAAAGCTGAAAAGAAACTTAAAGAAGAAAAGAAACATGTACCAAAAACGAATGCATCCAAGCATCATCCTATACCTATAAGCAAATTTCATCTTATTTCTAATTCTAATATCATTTCACAAGTATCATCCTTTAGAATAAGCGATTTTCTTTCAACAATTTTTGAATCTAATATTGAATCTAGTGAAAATATTAAATCAGATTTACATTTAGTTGAAAATAATCATATTTTTAAATCCTCAAATTCGTTTGAAATACCTTCTATAATTATTACACCAGCATCCATTTCAAAGAATTCTAATATGGCACCCATTTTTGATGTTAATAAAGACCTTTCTATCGTACCAGAGTACGACGGCAATCCGAATGAACTCCACAATTTTATTGATGTTATTTCCATACTTCTAAACCATTTTTGGGATCATACAAATTCCGAAAATATGCTTACCCAAAGAATTATGAACAACATTAAGGGCAGAGCCAGAGAAATTATTTCTGTATACGGCTGTAAAGACTGGCCGTCAATAAAATCAATTCTTGTCCAAAATTTCGCAGACCAACGTAACGAAAACTCATTAACTAGACATTTAGTTAATCTTCGTCAAGCTCCAAACGAAAACCCTCATCAATTTCATGAAAAAGTTATGTCTTTTAAATACTATTTCAAATCATATTGAATTACACACAGAAAAGGAGGAAGTTAAAAGAAGTAAAACAGAATTTTTCCAACAAAAAGCTCTAACCACATTTTTGGCAGGCCTAAGAGAACCCCTAGGATCAACAATTCGATCCATGAGACCACCGAATCTCGCTCTTGCTATCCAATATATTTAGGAAGAAAATAACATTAGATATCTCCAAAAAACTCATAATTATTCCTTATCATCTCCTAATAAACACTCTGCGACTTCACAAACGCAGAGACACAATTTAAGTCATACACCCGCTCCTACACGGTGGCAGCCAGAAGTGCCCAAGCCCCAATGGCCACAGCCATTCTTTAGGCCAAATTAAATGCTTTCGCAACAACAGCCATTCAACAATAGTCCAAGAGGGACATTTTAACCCCCTAGATTCCAACAAAATCATCAAATCACTCCATATGCCCAAAATTCTAGGGCTAATCAACCCAATTTTCATAAACCAGTTCCATCTCATCATATAAGCCAACACCTATAATCTACACGCCAAACCGGCTTTAATAGACCCCAATCTCAAAGAAACTTCCGCTTTCAACAAACAGCCAGCCCCCGATTCACCGTAGAAGAACTCTTTAATATCGAACAAGAGAAAAATAATTACGATGAAGGTATAGACAATGACAAATACCCAGATTACTCTTATTATGAACAAGAAGGCCAAGAATATGAAGAACATGTAAATTTTCAAACGTTTCAAGACAAAAAAGAAGAAACGTAGTAGAATTGCATTCCTATGCTGACAAAAGAGAGCTTCCTTACATTAAAATTCAAAATCCCCGTCTTAAACTTCTTATTGATACAGAAGCCACTAAATCTTTCCTTAATCCTGATATAGCCAATAAATTCTACAAGAATAATATTAAATATGAATCATTTATTGTTACATCAATTTTTCAGAATCATTCACAAGATTATTGTGTAGAAATTCCAATTTTTCCCGAATTTAACTCCGATATTAACCTAAAATTTTATCTTTTCAAATTTCACAAGACATTTGACGGTCTTATCGGCCTCGATAATCTTAAACTTCTAAAAGCAAATCTCGATTTTACCCAAGCTACTCTTACTACAGAGCATTCTATTCTTCCTATTAATTACTATGTCACAAACAAAGCCCAATTCTATACAGTCCAGCTAGAGCCCCAATCAATTACCCAAGTCCGATTGCCAGTCAAGGAAACATCAGGTACAATCGTCATCCCAAGACAAGAAGTCGAAAGTGCCATCCTAAGAGAAACTCTCACCGTTGCCTGTAATAAACTCGCCTGGACCGAGCTAGTCAATAACACCGATGAATACATCCAAGTAGCATTAACTGATCCCATCAAAAGTCAACCCATAAATCTCGAGGAATATCATATATATACGTCAGATATCATACCTACCGAAGTTCCAGTTTATACCAAGTCATATAGGTATCCACACATCCATAAAGAAGAAGTACGTAAGCAGATCACTTCGATGCTTGATCAAGGAATTATCAGACCCAGTCAATCACCCTGGTCATCTCCAATATGGGTCGTTCCAAAGAAACCAGATGCCTCAGGAAAAATTAAATGGAGAATAGTTGTCGACTACCGAAAGGTCAACGAGAAAACGATCGATGACCGATATCCAATTCCAAATATAACAGACATTCTTTACAAACTAGGGCGCTGCCAATACTTCTCAACCCTAGATCTAGCCAGCGGATTCCATCAAATTGAAATGGGCGAAGAAGATATCCAGAAGACTGCATTTAACGTTGAAAATGGCCACTATGAATACATGAGAATGTCGTTCGGACTCAAAAATGCACCCTCAACATTCCAGAGAGTAATGGAGAACGTACTAAAAGGACTAATAGGAGAAATATGTCTGGTCTACATGGACGACATTATTGTATTTTCAACCTCTCTTCAAGAACACATGGTAAATCTTAAGAAAACTTTTGAAAGATTAAGAGAAACAAGATTTAAAATACAAGTTGACAAATGTGAATTCCTTAAGAAAGAAGTCGATTTTCTAGGCCACGTCGTAACCTGCGATGGAATTAAACCAAACCCGACTAAGATTAGAGCCATCATAGACTATCCTGTACCAAAAACAGCAAAAGAAATTCGAGGATTTTTAGGATTACTTGGTTACTATAGAAAATTCATAAAGGACTTTGCCAAAATTACAAAACCACTTACCATATGTCTTAAAAGGATGCAAAAATTGAACACACCGAAGAAAACTTAAACTGTATCAAAACCTGTAAAAGCTTATTGATTAATGAACCACTTCTGCAATATCCAGACTTTATTAAACCCTTCAACCTTACGACTGATGCAAGCAACTTCGCTATAGGAGCCATCCCATCACAAGGTCCAATAGGAAACGATAAACCTATCGCCTATGCATCCAGAACTTTAAATGAAACTGAACTGAAATATTCGACTATCGAAAAGGAGATGTTAGCAATTGTGTGGGCTACTAAATACTTCCCCCATACCTTTTCGGACGAAAATTCAAAATTTTATCTGACCATCGACCACTAAAATGGCTATTTTCACTTAAAGACCCAAACTCAAAGCTTGTCAGATGGAGATTAAAGCTGGAGGAATTTGATTACGAAGTAATATATAAAAAAGGCAAATCCAACACCAATGCAGATGCTTTATCCCGTGTCGAAATTCACACGAAAGAATTAAACAGTGTAGACGAGAATATGGAAGAAATAATAAAACTCCTCTCAAAAGATGACGATGATATCTCTATGATTAATCACCCCAATTCCTTATCCGATCTAGAAGAATTTCTAACCGACCGAGCCGAAGAGCCTCAACAAATTTTGAATCCTTCAACCCCTTTAGGCGACTTAGACAAAATCATCCAAAAAAATCAAACTGCAACGTTAACTCCCAAAGAAATAAAGATAATAGACGAAATCCTACACGAAGACAGCAAACAGCAAAAATCTAAAGCTCAGCCATCAAACTCCCAATACTAACAAGAAGATAACGATACAGATGTAACCAAACATTCCACGAGAGAAAATCCAATAATGGGAATTCCAATTAGCGAGAAACCACTAAATTGTTACAATAATCAAATAAGTTTCAAGATAGTAAATTACAGCCCGGCGAAACCAATCATAGAGCAGTGTTTTGTAACAAAGAAGAGAATGTATGTCCAATTGGGAAAAAATGATCTACACAACGACATTTTCCAGTTTTTCAAGAACTATATAGATCCAAAAAAGAAATACGCCATTCTGTTCAAGAATGATGAACTCTACAAATCCCTATGCAATATTCTAGGAGACACTTTTAAAAATTCAGCATTCGATCTTGTCAAATGCAACAGCCTCCTAGAAGATATAAACAGCACAGAGAGAAAAAAAGAAATTATAGAGAACTACCATCAAGGGAAGACTAACCACAGAGGAATTAACGAAACCGAAGCTCAAATAAGAAAACGCTACTACTGGCCTACGCTAAAGAAAGACATCGAAGAAGTTATCAACCTTTGTGATACGTGCCAAGCTAACAAGTATGATAGAAATCCAATTAAGCCGAAATTTATGGTAACACCAACTCCAACAAAACCGTTAGAAATTATTCATATGGACACATTCCAAGCTAACGGACAAAAATTCCTTACAATAATTGATGCATTCTCGAAATATGGCCAAGCATATCCCATAGAAGGATCCAATGCAATAAATGTCTTTAATACCTTCATGCTCTCTATAACCCACCATGGACTCCCACACATGATAATCGCAGATACTGGAACCGAATTTAAGAACGGCCTTGTTCAGGAATTTGTCGATACACACAAAATTTCGATTCACTACACAACACCAGATAATCCACAATCGAACGGAATGATAGAACGTTTTCACTCTACAATTTTGGAACACCTACGAATACTTAGAGAAAAAAGTAAGACTCTGGGTATTAAAGAACATATGTTATATGCTATTTTAGGATACAACAATTCCATTCATTCATCAACTAAACAAAAGCCAATCGAAATTCTCAATGGCCATATCGATCCTCAGGATCCATTTAACATCGATATTAACAGAACCCTAATAAATAACTATACACAGAGCCACAGATTACAGACAAAAGAAATCTACAATGAAATAAACAAAAAGCTACAAGAAACCAAACAGAAAAATATTGAAAAAATAAATCAAAAAAGACAAACTCCAATAACTTATAAACCCAGCACAAAAGTTTAGACTCGAAAAACAGTAAAAAGAAGCAAACTTCTTCCGAGATTTTCTTCCCGCATTGTGAAAAATAACAATCCCGTAAAAATAGACACTCAAGATACGTCGATACACAAAAAAAACATCAAACACCAGCCAAAGACTAAAGCTAAAACTGCTCTACAGATGTACCTTAGTAGCAGCCCAACAAGTTCAAATTCAAAACCTGAAGGACAATCCAGGAATCCTCCCAGTTAAACTTGGACAAGCGAGGATACAGACCAGCACTCATGACTTCATCCACTATTTCCATCTAGAACCCATTGTAGAAGAGATTGAATCCATGGAATCTCAGTATATCACCACCAACAGAGCAATAAAAAATGGACTTAGTCAACTATATTTTGACAGCCTAGAAAACTTTGATAAAACTGTACCTCCTCCAAACAGCAAAAGAGAAACTCGACACAATATATCCAAAATACAGAAGCAAAAGAGGACTTATAAACGGATTGGGAAGTGTAATAAAATCTATTTCTGGTAATCTAGATAAAGAAGATGCTGAAAGATACAACGTCGCCATTAAATCACTTGAAAATAACCAACAGAACATTATTACCAACATCAATAGCCAACTCAGTCTCAATAAAAGAATAATGATAAATTTTAACCAAACAATTTCATTACTTACACACAACCAAGAAATCATAGCTTAAGAGATAAACAAAATTAGCTTAGAGATGAACCAATTCGTTTTCGATTTTAATGATTATATGCAAGTTTGAAATATCCTTGACCAGATAAATCTAAATTTACAAACAATTATACAAATACTGGATGATCTACAAACAACAATTACATTTGCAAGAATCAAAACTTTACACAACGATCTTATCAAACCTGAAGAAATAAAATGGACCGTGCAAAAGATGATTGAACAACACCCTGCAACACAGATTCCCTATATTCAAGAAGAAGACTTAACCAAATACTATAAAATCATAGACATTAATGGTTACTACACGAATCACACCCTTATTTTCATTTTACATTTTCCTATCCTTCATTCCAAGTTGTTCACATACTTCCATTTATACTCCCTCCCAACTAATAATCACACAATAATCATTCCACCTGGTCCATATCTAGTCCACAACTCAGACCTTTTTCAATACATGGATGTACCATGTAAAAGAAGCGAATCTCCAAATCATTCATCTGTCCTGAGAAATTTCCACAAGAGCATGACCAGACTAATGACTGCATCGTCCAAATTCTCCAGTTAATCAATGATGCTGCCCAATGCCAAAGTGTTCCCGTCACTGTCAGTACAACGATCATTCAAAAAGTATCCGATGCACAGTACATTGCCGTTTTTCCAAAGGCTACGAAAGTATCTACCCATTGCACCACCACTGAAATAAAAGTACTCGAAGGGACCTATCTAATTGAGTTACCGCCAGGATGTGAACTACGAACCAATAATGAAGTTTACACAAATTTCAAAACAACAATTAAAGAAGAACCACTAACATTACCAAAAGTCAAGACCACCACTATTCTGAAGAATCACCCAATAGTCAAACCCCTAAAATTGAACAGAATTCCTTTAGACGAACTACACAAGTTATCACAGGAAGAAGAAAGGTTTCAATCCATCCTCCCAACGCAAATGGACCATAGCTACATATGGACACCACCGATATATATCCTGATAGCAATCCTTTTAATTTTTGGTTTTCTCAAGCTACGCAAACTGAAACAAAGAAAAAGATGAGCAGAATCCAACCACAGCAGAAGACATCCCTGACCAAAGTCAAGAGCCCCCAGAAACAGTTCACAGAGTTTTGTTCATCCCTCATAAAACTTCCCCAGGGGATGGAGAAATTACGATACATTAACCCCGATTGTCAGCGGTATTGCAGTTCAATAGTCCAGCCGATCAGCAGTTTCGACACATATTGTAGACAGGTCGTCATCAATTAATTTCTTATAAATACTGTAAATTTTTATTTTAAAGTCAGTTGTAATTGTATTAAATAAAGTGCTGTAACTCTGTTAGTTGTACCTTTAAAAGGGCCTTTTTAAAAAGTACCTTCGGGAGTGACATCCCTTAAGTAGCGTAAGTTACAAAAGGGTAAATTAACATTAAAGGAAAATAATGGAATAATATTTTTAGTTTGTTAAAAAATTTATAAACTTAAGTAACAAAGATGCTAAAAATGAAAATGATAAACAAAATAAAAGATAATTGGGGGGATGTTAACAGGAAATAAAATTATATATAATAATATGTAGAAGATAGAAGATAGAAGAAGAATATATATGAAGAAATTCATGAGTTTTGGGGAAACCAACTTTCGACGTCAGTTACTCATAACAACAATGCTGGATGGATTGAAGAAACAACGAACAACTGTCAACACTATAGTAATATTCCCTATGAACCTTTCACCGCTGACGATGTCTCGAACATTCAAAGAAGAGCTTCATAACTGGAAATCTCCTGGGCCAGACGGAGCTCAAAACTTCTGGCTAAAGAAGTTTCGGAGTGTACACGAGCTCTTAACAGTATTAATTAATCATGTTATTTTTAATCCGCAGGACATACCACCATTTCTTACTCAGGGAACCACTTATCTAATACCGAAGGATTAAAATAACACCCAAGATCCAGTCAAGTACCGCCCAATTACTTGTCTTCCAACTTTGTACAAATTGGTCACATCCTGTATAACCCAGCGTATCTACCAACACTGTTCTCTAAACAATATCATAGAGCCTCAACAGAAGGGATGCGCTAAGGGTTCCATGGGCTGCAAAGAACAACTTATAATCGACTCAGTCATTTCCAACCAGGCGTACACCAAAAAAAAGGAACCTTTTCACCGCCTTGATCGACTACAAGAAGGCCTTTGATTCATTACCGCATGAATGGCTTATAGATATATTGAATAGTCGATGATAATATAGTGACCTTTTTAAAGCATATAATGACGGAGTGGAAGACTAAATTCACCTTCAAATACCCGGTGAAAACAACATCGAAACTGAAGATATCCCAATTAACCGGGGCCTTTTTCAGGGAGACTCGTTGATCCCACTTTGGTTCTGTCTAGCGATGAACCCACTATCTCAGCTACTGAACTCCACTGACTCAGGTTTTAGCATCAAAAATAACAATACTGTTGTGGCGAAGCGTAATCATTTGTTGTATATGGATGATTTGAAATTAATGGCTTCCACTCAAAACCACTTAGATCAGATGCTAAAAACTGTAGAAAATTTCTCAAATGATATTAGTATGCATTTTGGACTAGACAAGTGCCGTATACTAAATATAGTCAGAGGAAAGGTTCAGCCCGGAGGTTTCGATATACAAGATGGCCAAAACATCGAGGCAATGGGTGAAAATGATATTTACAAATATCTCGGAGTAAAACAAGCACGGAAAATTGACCGTAAACAAATGAAAACTGAACTAACTTCGGAGTTCGTGCGAAGAGTAAGACAACTAAATCGGTCTTATCTTAATAGTAAAAATTTGTTTAAGGCATTAAATACGTACGCCTGTTCTGCGCTGAGCTACTCGATTGGTATAATAAAGTGGTCAAAAACGGATATAGAGGGTCTTCAGCGGAAAGTAAGAACACTTCTCACAAAGGCGCAAAAACATCATCCACGCAGTGCAGTAGATAGAACAACATTACCGCGGTATTAAGGGGGAAGAGGACTTATGGATATAGGTGAGCAATTGGATAAACAAATTGCTAATTTAAAAACTTATTTTCAGGTTCAGGCTGAGACATCTACTTTACATCGAGCAATCTGTGCAGTAGATGCTACAACGCCACTTAAACTGAGGGAACAAGAAATGCGCATAAACCATCTGACTAACCAAGAAAAAATGCGCACCTGGATGAGTAAACCTCTGCATGGGCGATATCTCAATGAGATCAACCAAGAATATGTCGACAATAGAGAGTCGAACTATTGGTTGACATCAGGAAAGATGTTTCCCGAGACTGAGCGTTTCCTACTTGCCTTTCAGAATCAGCTTATTCCAACAAAAAATTACCTGAAATATATTATTAAAGATCCTCAAGTCCAAAATGACAAATAATGCCGGTATGGATGTCAAGCCCAAGAAACCATCCAACATCTTACCGGTGGCTGCCAGACATTTGCCGGTACTGATTATAAAGAACGCCATGACTCAGTAGGAAAGATTATCCACCAAGAACTAGCTGACAAACTGGGACTTCTCAAAACCGACCATCTTCCTTATTATCAATACGTCCCTGACATAATGCTTGAAAATGACAACTACAAGCTACACTGGGACCGCACTGTGCTCACAGACCAACCAGTGGCGCATAATAGACCGGATCTCATACTAGTTAATAAACTTACTGGGAAAACAACACTTATTGATGTGGAGATACCCAACACCAATAATTTACGTGTTAAATACAACGAAAAGATCGCCAAGTACAGAGATCTAGAAATACAAATCAGGAGACAATGGAGAAATGAAAGTACCCAGACAGTACCCATTATTCTATCTACTACTGGTGTTATTCCCAAAAACCTCCTAGAGAACATGAAACAGCTTGGTCTAAATGAACATCTCTATAAGGCCATACAGAAAGCTGTACTCATCGCGACGTCCAGATGTGTACGAAAATTTTTGGGAAATACTCCAACATACCAAGTCACCTAGGTCTCGATAACACGGAAAGAGTCCCACCAGAGCTCAATCCTTCTGATACCGTAGGTATCTGGGATGAGTGAATTTCCCCCTTAGAGGGAGTGTGAGCCGTATGGCTAAATCTGGATATGTATAATAATACTTAAGAAAGACGTCAAAGGAATTAAATTAAAGCTACGTTGACATGGATAGTGAATCACGAACGTGAGTCACGATTTCGTATTTCACGCTAAATGGAAACAAGTACATTCGTGAAATACGAAGATTAAATTCTCTTCATGACTCGAAATACGATCGTGAAAAGACCAAACTGGTTTGATTTTTAGATTGTGTAGTCATTCCCTTCACTTAATAAAGTGGTAAATATCCACTTCAAATTATGTCGTATGATGTGTGTTTATGATAAATATTGAGCTTTCTTACCTATCTTCATTTCGTTTATTACAAGGTATGTGGGCACAGTGTGAGTTTTGTTTTGTAGTTAATAAAATTAGACAAAAAAATGGCACCACTTTTTGGCAACCAGAAATTTTTGGTTGCATTTTAATAAAATTAACGTATAAAAAAACATCAGGAAATATCTCCAATTTGTACGCCCACTTCAAACAAAAACATTGTGTAGCTTTGAAGATTGGGGATGTAGATTTGGGGACTCATAAATATTATAACCTTTAACAGAGTCTACAGTAGCTAAATATCGAAGTGGTATTTGCAATTTCAGTTTGGCCGATAGGGCTTCCCTTTTATATATTTTTTATATAGTTTTTTTTTTTTAATTTTGGGGCTAGCAAGTTCCCTAGCATAGTTCCCTTCATAAATATTGAAAATATTGTTCCGACAGTCTAAGCAAATGTTTAAAATCTTCAAGGTACTTGGAGATGTCTTTAATTAAATTAGTATGACTTCTTTATTGAATATACTGCCTTATCAACTATCGTATTTTCTTCCTTTTTCTTGCCAAATTTTATGAAATCCTGTCTGCTATAACCCAACACATAACTTTACATGCTTTTGCCACCAAGCACTGCTTATTCGCCACTAAGCAAATATTTGCCGTGTAAACTCTCTTCCCGAAAGAGGCATGACCACGGTCGTGAAGTTATTAATATACATGTACCACCAGTGTAGCTCTAGCCAAATTGAAGAACAAAATAATATATTGGAAAACAATAAAAGAGAAAAAACTAGTAGAAAAAATAAAATCGTTGAAGTATGGAAAAGCTCCTGGAGTGAATACAATAACAAATTAAATTATTAAAAACATGGGAAAAATTATCAATTATATTATATATTGTAACCAAATATGAGTAAAAAAATGAATAAAATATGGAACAATGACGATATTCCAGAAGATCGGAAAGTGTCACTAATTATACATATACAAAAAAGGAGATAGGAGAGAATGTAATAACTATCGATGCTATGTTCATGTATCTTCGAGAAAAAATTATAAATAAATGATTAGAAATAATGACGAAACACACTTTAGACGAAGCACAAAGTGGATTTACAATTGATAGAAGTATACAAAATCATATATTTACTATAACACCAAAAAGCGTTGTAAGAGAGAAAGAAAATATACGTAGCATTTCTTGGCATAGAAAAGGCCTTCGATAAAGTACTAAGGCAGAAACTATGGAAAATACTAAGAGAAAAAGGAACGAAATTATTATTATGGACGAAATTATTAAGAAAAGCACAACAAAGAGTAACAAACTGAATGTAGGGTATAGAAATCTGCGCAAAGGGTAGAAGTCTCTGAAGGAGTATTTGCTGACGATTTGGTGCTAATTGCAAAAACTGAAAAAGAATTTCAGAATAATTGGGAAATAGGGAAAGAAGTACTTACTAAAAACAGCATGAAAATACATATTAACAAAAGATAAGTTATGTAGATAGGAGAAACAAGAGAAGAATTTAATATAAAAATTTAAAAAAACAAATTAGAACAAGTTAAAACTTTTACATACTAGGGAGTAATAATAAAACAAACATGATCTCTTGAAAAAAAAATTAATAGCAGAGAGAGAAAACGCTGCAACTGTATCATACAATGAACAAAACATTTATATTTAGAAAAGAAATATAACGGAATACAAAAATTAAAGTTTTCAAAGCAGTTTATAGACCTGTTATGACTTTTGGCAGCGAATCATGGGTACTAATGGACCGACAAAAGAGTAAGATATAGGCTATAGAAATATCGTTTTTAAGCATACGTTAACAAAATGGATAGAATAAGGTACACGGATATAAGGAATGAACTGATAATACAATCCACTTGGTGTTTATTGAACAGACACATGAGTTGGTGGGGTCATTTATAGCAGATGAAAGATACCATACCAGTGAGAAAAGCGTGGGAAGCAAAAATATTGACAAACAAAGAAAAGAGTAAGGCCAAAACAGACAAGGGATGAAGTAATCGGAAAGATATTGGAGAGAACGGAGGTGACATGGACAGGCAAGGATATTGACACGAAACCGCAAAGAATGAAAGATATTTGTTGAGAATTAAATTAGACCTCACACCATTATGTGGTAGAAAGAAATATACAGAGTGAGTCACCACTAACGAGAAGGAAAATCTGTAAGTTGATAAAGCTACATTTTAAAAATATTTTGAAATATACTGGGTATTCCAATAAATTGCGGTGTATCAAAGTTATAATTTTTCTTATGGGACACCCTGTATAATTGTTCGCAAAAAATAAGATATAGTTGTTTCATAAGGGTTCCCGATACCTAAGTACAGAATGTTCTGAGTTATCTCGATTTTTCTTTAAATTTAAAGTTTTAAAATAAGACTCACTTATTTAAGCAATACCAATTTTGTATTATATATAAATAGTTGGACATTCGTTGAATATATTCCATTATTGATTATTAAACATCTCTTTACAGTGTCTTCAAAGTTAACAGTTCCAAGTTAATCATTTTTTAGTTATAGTAAGTTGTGGTTCATTTTGTATAATTTATGTATTTGGTTCATTAAATTTCTTCCTGTTTTGCTATGTATTTAATTATTTTTAAAAACGAAAAAATTTATTATACAAATCAGCAACTAAAAGTATATATATATTTATTTACAACTACACTGGTGTCGTTTATAACAACTATGCCAAGATGATGGGTTTAAAAATCGAGAGTAAATATAAACATTTTAAAATCGATTTACCGTTTAAGAAAATTGTAAATTACGCAAAAACTATGAAACCTGGGTATAGGATATTCTTATATTATTTAAAAGAGGAAAATTTGTGTAATAAAATAATTTATTAATATACATGGTGTTCGATTTAAAATAAGACATATCACATATTGAATAATCATGGAATACATTTAACAAATGTCCAACTATTTAGATATGTAAGAAAATTTGGTGTAATTGCTTGAATGAGTTAAGAACGACTCTACTTTTAAAACTTTAAATTTTAAGAAAAGTCGGCATAACTCAGAAGACTCTGTAGTTGTACTTGGGTATAGGGAACCCTTAGGAAACTATAACTTATTTTTGCGGACAATGAAAATAAAATAAAATACAGAGTGTACCATAAGAAAAAATGTATCTTTGATGAACTGCAATTTATTGGTATTGGGACGCCATGTATATTTCAAAATGTAGCTGTTATTAACTTACAAACTATTAATGTAATTTTTTTTTAATCTTACTCTTTCACTGTAATTTTCTGTCGCGTCAGTGGCGACTCACCCTATATATTGTTACGTAAAAATATGAGTCATAGTTTTAACCTTTAAACATGTTTTTATTCACTAATAATTCTGTTTTATTGTAGAAATTTTGGCGAAGGATCTAGATTCAAATTATGGTGAATCATCCAACTAGATGCTTCTCGATTTTTCGATGCAAGACAATGCGATCTTTCGATGCTGTTCTAGTATATCAGGATTTCGTATATAAATACAACATTTTTATATGGAGGGCCAGTTAATTCTCAAGACCCGCGCTCGCGAATTTGTTACGTACGGATATAATAAATTATTGTCAGATAAGTTAATATAAATAAAGAAATAAATTAAATCCGTAAGTGTTATAAATATTGAACCTTTTAATAAATTCACAACAAATGGTGTCAGAGTGAGATCGAACATAAATTAGACTTATAATAATAATACAAGTGAATATAAAATAGATTGTGAAAATGGCTACGATTTATGAGCTGACAGTGACTAATTTAAGAAGACATCTTGAAGACAGAGAATTAGCTTCCACCGGAAAAAAGGCTGAGTTAGTCCAACGACTAAAGAACGCTTTGCTAGAAGAAGGACTAGATCCAGAGACTTATATATTTGAAGATGCTGTCCTCTCGTCGATTTCGAAAGTTTCTGGTGATGTAGCCAAAGTTTCTGGTGATGTAGCCAAAGTTTCTGGTGATGTAGCCAAAGTTTCTGGTGACATCGCATCATTAGAGAACAAAGTTTCCGGTGATATCGCATCATTAGAGAACAAAGTTTCTGGCGATATTTCGAAGGTTTCCGGCGACATCGCTTCTTTAGAAAGCAAAGTTTCTAACGAGATTTCTTCCCTGGAAAGCAAAGTTTCTGCTAACATCTCTTCAGAAATCTCTAAAGTCACTTCTGAGATGTCTGCCCTGGACGATAGAATATCTTCGTTAAAAAACCAAGTTGCTGCCGATAAGTTGGCCTTCGAAGAAAAGATTAAAGAGATGGAAAGGAAGATGGAAGAAACAGGGACAGCAGAGAGAGGTAACAATCCGATTACAGTGGAGATAAAAGAAGACGAGACGAAATGTAAGTTGGAAATACGGCCGAAATTTGAAGGAAGTGGAGGTTCTGTCCATGTGAAAGTCCCAACTTTCGACGGAAAATCGTCATGGAACAACTACATGAAACAGTTCGAATCAGCTGCAAGAGCGAATGGATGGTCTGAAAAAGAAAAGGCTGTAAACCTGACTATCGCTCTTCGAGGAGATGCCTTAGATGTGCTTCAGACCATAGCCGTAGAGGAGACCGATGATTTCGAACAACTGAAGAAGAGGTTAAATATGCGATATGGCCACGAACATTTGGAGCATGTATATCAGTCGCAGCTTAAAAATCGTAGACAGAAGAAAGATGAGGCTCTTCAAGAATATGAGGTAGATATTGCCAGATTAGTACGATATGCTTATCCAACAGCTCCCGAAGACATGATGGAAAAATTGGCCGTTCAAACGTTTATTGATGGTCTTCGTGATCATGAAATGCAGAGAACACTACGATTAGCTCGTCACAAGACGCTGGTTGATGTCTTATCCGCCGCTCTCGAATACGAGTCAGCTACGCAGGCCTCTGGCGGGTACAGTAAAGTTAGGACTGTAAAAGAGGAAGGAGATGAAGATAAACTTGACCAGCTCGTTAATATGATGAAAAGCATGACATATAAGAAAACGAAGACCATCAGATGCTGGAATTGTGGCGAAATAGGACACGTGCGAAGCTCCTGTGAGCACCCTAGGTACGACGCAAATCAAGAAACTCACCATCAGGAAAACTAGAACGGGTCAGCCTTAGGGGGGCAGCTTCGACCCAGAACTTTTCCAAAGACCCTCTCATACTAATAGCTTCTTTGAAATGTCGTGAAGATAGTGTATATGTAGATGGAGAAATAAATGGTAAAAGACATACGTTGTTGGTGGATACCGGAGCGACCAGAACCATTATACGCCCGACAGTTATAAACAGCTGAAAGAAACTGTTACCAACGAGGTTACGACTTCGGACCGTAACAGGTGAAAATGCCAACATTCATGGAGAAATCCAGGTACAATTGGGAATTGGGGCAGAAAAGTTTGTCCATACTGTTATAGTTGCTGACATCGAAGAGGATGTTATATTAGGAATGGACGTAATGAATATGCATGGATTCCAATTGGATTTTAAGAATAAGGTAATCAAAGTTGGCAACGAGGAGGTATTTCTCCATCCACATAATGACAACACTGTGCAAGCAGCCATTACAGAAGATACAGTCGTGCCTGCGAGAAGCGAAACGATCATAGTAGCGCGACTACAGGGAATTGTAGACGAAGGGAGACCTGTTATGATGGAGCCTTGGAACCACGACGATGAGGTTGGCCGTGGAATCATAATTGGAAAGGAATTGGTGACTTCGGCTAAAGAAATTCCTGTGAGACTTATCAATGTCAACGACTACCCAGTGACCATAAAGAAAGAGACAAAAGTAGGAACTTGTGTACCTGTGACATCCATAATCCGTCAGGCGACAACATCTGATAATTCCAACGACAAATTCGACCAAATGGTTGCAGTTGCAGGACAGTCTCTAAATCAGATGGAGAAAAGGAAATTAAGGGAATTTCTGCGGCAGTATCGTGATATTTTCGTACCGAAAGGAGGAAAGACGGGAAGAACTACCGTTGTTAAGCATAAAATTGATACTGGTAATGCTAAGCCAATTCGTCAAACAGCTCGACGATTACCACAGGCGAAGAGAGAGGAAGCTGAAACGATTGTTCAGGAAATGAAGAAAGACGGGGTGATAGAACCTTCTACGAGCCCATGGGTCTCTCCGGTGGTCCTGGTTAAGAAGAAAGACGGAACGACGAGGTTCTGTGTGGATTACCGTTTGCTGAACAACGTTACCAAGAAAGATAGTTATCCTCTGCCTCGGATCGATGACACATTGGACACATTGGCTGGAAGTAAATTGTTTTCTACTTTAGATTTGAAGTCTGGATACTGGCAGGTAGAAATGGACCCAGTCGATAAAGAAAAGACAGCCTTCACCACAGGATCTGGATTGTGGCAATTCAACGTTATGCCATTTGGACTTTGTAATGCTCCTGCGACATTTGAGAGGCTTATGGAAAATGTGTTGAGAGGGTTATCTTGGAAAACATGCCTGGTTTATTTAGATGACATAATCGTCTTGGGGGAGACATTCGAAGATCATTTGAGGAATTTAGAAAACGTTTTTAATCGACTTAAAGCTGCCCAATTGATGCTAAACCCCAAGAAGTGCCAGCTATTTCAAGGTAAAGTCAATTATCTGGGTCATATAGTCAGTAAAGAAGGAGTGGCCGTGGATAAGGGAAAAATCGATTCCATTAAGGAATGGCCAAAACCAACTGACAAACATCAAGTGAGAAGTTTTCTTGGACTATGTACTTACTACCGGAGGTTTATTAAGAAGTTTGCAGATATCGCTAAGCCATTAACGCGACTTACAGAGGAAGCAAGAGAATACCGCTGGGATATAGACTGCCAAAATGCCTTTGAAACGTTGAAAAAGCATTTAATAACAGCACCAATTTTGGGGTATTCACTGCCAGAAGGAGAGTTCATCTTAGATACGGATGCAAGTAATGTGGGAATTGGAGGAGTGCTGTCTCAGATTCAAGGAGGACAGGAACGAGTCCTCGGATATTTTAGTAAAGTTCTTTCAAAACCTGAGCGGAATTATTGCGTCACGAGAAGAGAACTTCTAGCAGTAGTTAAATCAGTAGAGCACTTCTATCAATACATCTATGGCAGAAAGTTTCTAATCCGAACCGACCATGCCGCCCTTAAGTGGTTGATGCAGTTTAAGAATCCAGAGGGTCAGATAGCCAGGTGGATCGAACGACTCCAAGAATACGATTTTAAGATTGAGCACCGGGCCGGAGTTAGCCACAGAAACGCTGATTCTCTTTCCAGAAGGCCATGCTCAGCAGAGTGTTCCCACTGCAACAAAACGGAATCCAAGGAAGCAGCAGTGCTAAGAACGACGATTGTCAACAACGACTGGACGCCTACTAAGATCAGGGAAGAACAAGAGAGAGATCCAGTTATACAAAAAATCCGAAAATGGAAAGAGGAAAACCGTCGACCACCTTGGCAGGAAATATCAAACCTATGCTCAGTAGTTAAGACGTATTGGGCCCAGTGGGACTCATTTATCATCGAAGATGGCTTGCTTAAACGAGTCCTGGAAAATGATGACGGTTCAGAGAAGAGAAGACAGTTGGTGATCCCAAAGAGCAGAATAGCCGAAGTACTTCGTCAGTTACACGACAGTCCATCGTGAGGGCATTTTGGTGTAAGGAAAACCCTTCAGCGAATTCGGGAACGGTTTTATTGGATGAACAGTTCCGACGACGTAAAAGACTGGTGTAAGAAATGTACTATTTGTGCTACGAGTAACGGGCCTCACCGAAAAAGGAGAGCTCCTATGAGACAATATAATGTTGGAAGCCCGTTTGAAAGAATAGCTTTGGACATCGCTGGGCCATTTCCAGAAAGTGAAAATGGAGGCAAGTACATGCTGGTAGTAATGGATTACTTTACTAAGTGGGTCGAGATTTACGCACTTCCCGACCAGAAGGCCGCCACCGTTGCAGATAAGTTGATCCAAGAATATATCAGCCGATTTGGAGTGCCTTTGGAGATACATAGTGACCAAGGCAGGAACTTCGAAAGCGATCTATTCCAAGGAATATGTGATAGACTAGGCATGAAGAAAACAAGAACTACCGCGTATCATCCGCAATCGGATGGTATGGTAGAACGAATGAATAGGACAGTTGGCAAGTATTTGACAAAGATGGTGTCCGATCATCAGCGAGACTGGGACCAATACCTTCCGTTCTTCACAATGGCCTACAGATCTGCTGTTAACGAATCAACAGGCCAGACACCAGCCAAAGTCCTATTCGGACGCGAAATGCGACTACCTTGTGATCTCGAGTTTGGATGTAAACCTGGAGAAGATGTAGCAGGTGAAGATTATGTGATCGAATTACGAAGAAGAATGGACGATGTACATGAGTTGGTCCGTTCCCACCTTCAGATCGCTAGCGACAGAATGAAGAAACGGTACGATACACAAGCCGAAAAGGGTTGCTTTAAGAAGAACGAGAAAGTATGGCTGTATAATCCCAAGAAGCGAAAAGGTTGTTCTCCCAAATTGCAGCAGTTTTGGGAAGGTCCATACCTCATTATGGAGAAGATCAACGATGTCATCTACCGAATAAGCAAGATTCCGAGGGGAAAGCCGATGATAGTACACCATAACCGGTTGGCGTCTTTCGAAGGTGACCACGACGTAGATGAAGAAGTGGAAGTAAACCAAGTCCAAGACGTGTCTGACCTCACGTTTGAGGAATTCATGGGTGCCTATGGAGGTACCGGTAAAGCAAGACATGGTGTTACCACTGAAGAAAAGCAAGATCTACTCGCGCTCCCCGATGACTACTCGCTGGCCCTTACCATCCCGGCCAGTATCAAAGACGCACCAGGGTTGGCATCCGTCTTTCGAAGGAAGTTTGGTCGAGTTGCAGAACTTCAATGCCAGGTGCCAGCTCCCGGTAAAACCTTGAAACTCCAAGATGCATCACGTTACCTTTTCTACCTGGTAACAAAAGACACTGCCCGTGACCAACCTACCTACCGAGATGTGTGGGAAGCCTTACTTCAATTGAGAGAGCACGTACTAGAGTCCGACGTGCAAAAGTTAGCCATGCCAAAGTTGGAGTGCCGCCAATTAGATTGGAGGGTTATCCGAAATATGGTGGAGAAGATCTTTAAAGACACCGAAGTCCAGGTGTTAGTCTGTTGCAATCCGCATAGTTACTGGTGCGGAGAGAAAACCGTCCCTTGTCATTTTTATACAACTGGAAGTTGTAAAAGAGGGTCCAGTTGCCGATACCAGCATACCGTTCCAGTTCTAGTCCCAACAAGGTTCCAGGAGGAACCATCTTTTGAGAGGGGGACAATGTTACGTAAAAATATGAGTCATAGTTTTAACCTTTAAACATGTTTTTATTCACTAATAATTCTGTTTTATTGTAGAAATTTTGGCGAAGGATCTAGATTCAAATTATGGTGAATCATCCAACTAGATGCTTCTCGATTTTTCGATGCAAGACAATGCGATCTTTCGATGCTGTTCTAGTATATCAGGATTTCGTATATAAATACAACATTTTTATATGGAGGGCCAGTTAATTCTCAAGACCCGCGCTCGCGAATTTGTTACGTACGGATATAATAAATTATTGTCAGATAAGTTAATATAAATAAAGAAATAAATTAAATCCGTAAGTGTTATAAATATTGAACCTTTTAATAAATTTACAACAATATATATATATATATATATATATATATATATATATATATATATATATATATATATATATATATATATATATATATGTTTGTTTTGAGGTTTCCGCGGGAGCTATATGTGCTGTCACTATTTTTCCGGGTTTGACTCCGCGTTGTAAAATGCTGGTTTTCTTGAAAACCATTGTTTTGGCGACGTTTCGGCAAGGTCTCACTTGCCATTCTCAAGCCTGGTGGATCTACTTCTCGTCGTTACTCGATTATTACTGGATCTACTAATACGTCGTTACTCGATACAGTACTAATCGAGTAACGACGAGAAGTAGATCCACCAGGCTTGAGAATGGCAAGTGAGACCTTGCCGAAACGTCGCCAAAACAATGGTTTTCAAGAAAACCAGCATTTTACAACGCGGAGTCAAACCCGGAAAAATAGTGACAGCATATATATATATATATATATATATATATATATATATATATATATATATATATATATATATATATATATATAAATATATATATATATATATATATATATATATATAAATATATATATATATATATATATATATATATATATATATATATATATATATATATATATTGTTATGATTCATTTTATCCGCCAAAGATAAAATTAAAATTACTAAATAGACCATCTAAATAGATTTTCAAGATATCCTGGAGAGTTGTTATGCTATGTAAAAATTAAAAATAATATTGGTTTGTTCTTAATATATTTCAAATTATAAAATATAATAATTCAAAATATTTCAACTGATAAACTATGAAAAATATTTCAAAGAAAAGAAAGTCCATTATCTTTGGATTACCTGTAGTAAACAAAATTTAAGATACGCATAAATTATTTTCTTTGTAAAATATATTTGAGTGAACGTAGTGAATTGAACAATGCAACCGGGTTTTCCAAATGGACTTGTACAGTGAATAAAGACAATAGGGTAGAATTTAGAAATTATATTTCTCCGTTAGTTTTTAAGAATTTGTAGAAACGATTAACATGTTAATAGTTTTAGAAAAGTTATAATTGTAGTTAAGGTTGTTGTTTGTTATCTAAATGGGGATAAATATGACGAACTTTGATTGGCAAAGAGTGAAAAAAAGTGGGAGAGATAGATGAATGAGAGTTTAGCTAGATTTTAGAGGAAAAAAAGATCAGGAGTTGTTTTCGAAGGGTGCAAGGCGAACAGTAAGCATTAGAAGTGAATGTTTGTGAGTTTTCGCGGACTAAGTGTATCCTGACGGAAGCGGATCCAGTAAAATATTGTAAGTCATACTTTTCTACTTATATATTCCAAGAGTTACTGTTCAGGCCGGAACGAGAGATTCAGTTTATCGAGAGGAGAAGAAGTTTATCTTTTGAACGATACGTGCATCTGAAGGAGATCATTGAAGACGAGAGGCTCGCAATAATTTGTTGTAAGATTGCTGATTACCTAGGGGACTGCTAAGAATAGATAGTGTAGGCTACAAGGAACAAGGATTTGGACAACTCATCATCAGAGAGATAGTTTTTTTTTTTATTCGTCAGTTCTTCCTTTATCAACAAAATTTTTTTTTAATTGCTTCAGAAAAGATTGAAATATTTATCAGGAGATATAGAACAACAATTTTGATTTTAAATTTTAATTTATATAGTATATAACATTAATTTTTGAAGGTTCACGCACGTAGAACAAAATTTTGATAATCAATGTATGAGATATTTTTTGTTTAAGATATTTGAGGGTGAATTTTATTTCAATATATAATTTTGTATCATATATGTTTATTATTCCGGTATTCCTCAGACCTTACCTAGCATATGTAAAGCATAGATATTGAAGCACGAATATAACCCTGAGATAAGAGAATTAAATAGTGTGATAAAATCATAATTGCATCATTTAAATAAGTTTAATTAATTAATTAATTAGCTAATTAATTGCTTAGCGCATCTCTGACTTTTAATATCACATTAACTGGCGCCCAACGTGGGGCTTGAAAATATCGCAGCTTTACGTATGATGGTAGGGAAAGAGATCTGGAATAAGTACAGGTGGTCCAGAGATTAAAAAATAACATTGAGGGAATTTGAATTTGAAAGTATTTTGACAATTTTTCCAGTGGATAGAAATGTGATTTATTGATTGATCGTAGTTAGTTGATATTTACTGCTATTGAATTATTTGATTTTTATTTTCTTTACCAATCGTACATTTGATATTTATTTTGAATTACTTGAATTTTACGGATTGCATATTTGATATTTGTCGTGAAAATTTATTAAATTTGGGGAGAAATATTTGTCCTGTTCTTCAACATATAGAGTGTGGTAAAATTTCACATTTGGCGGGGACAAAAACAGTAACGAAAAGAAACAACATGTCAACCACAAGAAGTCAAAGCAAAATGCAAGAAAGAAAGGAGGATAACAGAGAAGAGGAAACGATTGTTGAAGAAGGATCGGATAATGAAGGAAATGCTACAATAAAGGAGGAAATAAAAGAAACAGGGATGTTAGAAAAATTATTAGCAATGATGCAAATACAGACACAAACAATGAATGAAACATCAAAGAAAATGGATAAAATGGATAGAAATCAACAAGAAACATCACTAAAAATGGATGAAACAAAACAAACAATGGAAGAAAACCAACGGGAAACAAGGCAAGCAATAGAACTATATAACAGAAATATAGAGCAACGTCTGGAAAACTATGAACAGAAAATTAAAGGATGTGTTGAGGGGATAAAGAAAGAACTGATACAACAGATAGAAGAAATAACCCTAAAGAATGAAAAACAAGAGACAGAGATTAAAGGTATCCAAAATACAATGAAGGAGATACGAAATTGCCAGAAAAAGGAACTAGAGAAATTAGAAACAAAATTTGAAAACGCGTTGCAAGAAGATATGCGAGAAATAGAAAGAAAAATGGAGAAAATCAAGAAGGAACAAAATTCCGGGGAAAGAAGGGAAATGGTTATCCATGGAACAAGCGAGGCGAAAATACAATTTGGCGGGGATATTAGAAAAACACACCCAGTACCGTTTGTTAAAAATTTAAAAACTAAATTGCAACATGTGAGATATTTTGACGATTGCAAAGAAACAATTAGAAACCATCTGAAAGAAGAAGCAGCGTTATGGTATGAAAGCAAAGAAGATGAGTTTGAAAATTGGACAGATTTCGAAAATAAATTTCTCAATTATTTCTGGGGGAAAAACAAACAAAGGGAAATCAACCAAGAGCTACAGAATGGAAAATATCACGAGAAAATGGGAATATCTGAAGAAAGATATGCTTTGCAGATATATAACAATTCAAAATATCTAGATTACAAATACTCTACCGAACAACTGGTAGAAATGATAAGCAGACATTTCGAAGAAACGTTGGAGGATCACGTGATTTTGAGAAACTATCAAGATATTGATAGTTTGTGCCAATTCCTTCAATTAAAAGAAGCGAAAAGAAGAGAAATGAGAAACAGAAGACAACATGACCAATACAATGGACCGGAAAGAAGGTATCAATCAAATTATGACCAGAGAAACCGACATCCCCGATCAACAAATGAATATAGGCCAAGAGAATACCACAATTACACTAGACAACAAAATTATAACCGGAATGACACACAAAATAGAACATATGAAAATCACAACGGGAACAGAGCTGCACAAAATCCCCCGAATAGGAATACGAACGAACAAAGGGACGGTAGAAATAATCAGAGCTTCCAACGACAAAATAGAAGGGAGATAAATCATGTAGCAATAGAAAACGAGGAAGAAGATGTATGCAACGAATCCAGACAGGATCCACTAAACAAAAGTAAAAAACTCTTCGGTATATTTTGTCCCCGAGAGAGTTTACACAGTTGGCGGGAAACGAACGACAAAATTCTAATTCCAATCGAATATTTTTAGATGCCTTTATAAAACATAAAGCGATTAATGGAACATGGAACGTAAGAAGCATCAATGGAAAAGAGGTAGAACTTGTAGAAGAAATGATCAGACAAAAAATAGAAATATTAGGAATAACGGAAACGAAAATGAAAGGAAGAGGTTTTAAGAAAATACACAAAGGATATTGGTTATTTTGGGTAGGAGCTGATGCAAAGGAGAGAGCAAAAGAAGGCGTAGGGATAATAATTGCACCGAATAGACTACAATACGTTATAGAAGAAACATATGTTAACCAGAGAATATTATCGCTGAAAATGAAACTGATAGACGAGGAAATATGGACAATAATAACAGCCTACGGAGTAAATGAAGATGCAAAAAAGGAAGAGAAGGATAAATTTTTCGAGGAGCTCCAAATGCAAATTGACAATGGGGAAGAAAATATAATTGTAATGGGAGATCTAAACGGTAGAGTCGGAAATAATAACAACGGAATTGAGGAATGCATGGGAAAAGAAGGAGAAGAAATACTAAACAAAAATGGTGAAAGAATAATAGAAATATGTATGGAGAATAAACTTGTTATAACAAATACAAAATTTAAACATAAAAAAGTACACAAATACACGAGAGTACAAGAAAGTAGAAATGAAAAATCAATCATAGATTACTTTTTGGTAAGTAGCAACAAATGGAAAAGAGTACAAGACACGAAAGTCAAAAGAGGCTCAGAGATTGGCAGTGATCATCATCTAGTAATAATGAGAATAAGAACAGCAAAAGAAAATGAAGAAAAGAGGAGAAAGGTAGTAAATGAAAAAGTAAAAAGCTACAAATTAAAAGAAGAAAGATATAAGAAGATATTCCAAGAAAAATTAGACAATATTTTGAAAGGTAGGGCAAAAACTGCAAGTATAGAAGAAAAGTGGGAAAATCTCAAGACCAGCTTAATCATAGCTGCTGAGGAAACTTGCGGGAAGACAAAAATAGCAAATAATAGCATGAGGAGAACTGAATGGTGGACGGACGAAATACGAAGGAAAGTAAAGAACAAAAAAGAAAAATGGAAGAGATATCTAAGTACAAAGCGCGCTGAAGATTATGAGGCATATAAAGAAAAAAGAAAAGAGGTTAAAATAGCTGTGAAAGCAGAAAAAGAAAGGTCATGGGAAAAGTTTGGACTAAAAATGACAAATAATTATAGAGAAAACCAAAAACTCTTCTATGGCGCATTAAAACAGCTCAGACAAAAGAAAGAACACATGATGCCGAATATAAAAGACAAGAATGGAAAGGTAATAACAGAAGAAAACCAAATAATGGAAAGATGGAGAGAACATTTCAAAGAGCTAACTCATACAGACGTAGACAACATAGTGGAGATACAAGAAATTAATGAAGAACAAAAAGTAGAACCCATAACAACAGAGGAACTAGAAAAGGCAATTGAAAGAGTTAAATTGGGCAAAGCACCAGGCAAGGATGATATCACCCCGGAAATGATAAAATTCATGGGAATAGAGGGAGTGAACAGCATGAAAGAACTAATGAATGATATCATAAAGAGAGCAGAAATACCACAGGACTGGAAGAAAGACATTATACTACCAATACATAAAAAGGGCGACAAGAGAAACTGTAATAATTACCGAGGTATTACTATATCAAGTATTCCTGGGAAGGTATTCGCAAGAATAATAGAAACAAGAATAAAAACCCAAATAGAACCAACTATGGAAGATACACAATGTGGATTCAGGAAGGACAGAAGCACGCAAGACCACATATTCACAATAAGACAAATAAGTGAGAAAGTAATCAATAAAAATAGAGAAATACATATATGCTTTATTGATCTGGAAAAGGCGTTTGACAGAATACAAAGAAAGGACGTATGGAGGACATTAAAGGAAAGAGGAGTTGACAGGATAACAATTGATGTAATAAAGGATATGTACAATAATAATACAAATACGGTGAGAACCAACAACGAGGAATCCGAAGAATTTACTACAAGTCAAGGCGTCAAACAGGGATGCGTGTTGAGCCCACTGCTGTTCTCAGTGGTACTGGATGAAGCAATAAAGAAAGCCAAAAGAAGAATGATAAAAACTAACATTAGGATACTGGCAAATGAAACAGACTCAACTATCAGAGCTTCTATTTGCAGACGACATGGTTTTGATAGCAGAAAACAGAGAAGACCTACAGAACAACCTTGAAATCCTAGAAGAAGAACTGTCAAACATAAATATGAAAATAAATACAGAGAAAACAAAAACAATGATAATTTCAAATAAGAGAAAGACACACGCAATACAATTAAACGGAAAACAACTAGAACAAGTGGAACATTTTAAATACCTAGGAGCAATAATTGAATCAAACGGTAAACAAGACATGGAAATAAATGAGAGAATGGGACGAACAGGAAGCTTATTTAACACTATGAAAACAACATTTTTGGGGAAAAAAGAAATACCGGAGAAGGTAAAAACGGCAGTCGTTAAATCAGTAGTTAGACCTACAATCATCTATAATAGCGAGTCATGGACATTGACAGGAAGACAAAAATCTCGAGTCAATGCTATGGAAATGAGGTTCCTGAGGAAAATAGCAAACAGAAAGAGGACAGACAAAATACGAAACGAAACAATCAGACAAAACCTAAAACTAGAACCAATAAACGAAAAAATAGTAGAGGGACAACTAAGATGGTTCGGGCACGTGTGTAGAATGTCGAATGAAAGATTAACAAAACGAGTGTTTGAAACGAGAATGCAAGGGAAAAACAAACGAGGAAGACCAAGAGTTAGGTGGGTAGACGAAATCAGAAAAGAAGTTGAGAAGAAAGGATTGACATGGGAAAGTGCACGAAATCTAACACAAGAACGGATAGCATGGAGACAACAGTGCAAATCTTAACCCCGCCAGCCTTACACCTAACGGTAGAAAGGCTTAGGACTAAGTAAGTAAAAAGCGATTAAAATTTTGATTGATTCTAGATCGGAGATATCTTTAATCAATAAAAAACTAGTAAAAGAATTAAATTTGGACAGATTTGTGTATAAGATTCCTAGGGCTGCTTTAGTGGGTGCAAACAATAAAAAATTGACGACAGTAAACGAAGGTTTGGGAGTACGGATTAGAGTGGGAGACCAATTCCATATTATGCAATGTGTGGTGATCGAAGATTTAAATCATGATATGATTGCGGGAATTGATGAATTAAGTGAAAAACATATCACCATTAATTTTTCGGAAAATAAACTGGAAATCACAGCAGAACCAGACAACACAGAAGAAGAAAAGGGAACAGATAGGACAAAAATTTTTGAAAGAATAAACGAACAGTAAAAACATAAAGAAATCAATATGACCGTAGAGGATAAACTGAAAGGACAAGAAAAAAATCAATCAGAAGAGAAAAAGAGAAGGAAGAAAAAGAAGAAGAGTTCGAAAAGAAGCCAGGAAAACAAGGTGGAGACAAGAGAAAAACAGGAAATAGAAGGTACAGAAGAATTGGTGGCAACCGACGATAAAACAGAAAGGAAGCAGGAAGAAAAGGAAGTGATCATAAGAGAAACGAAAGGAGTAGAAACGTGGTGCTCGGAATACCAAATGGAAATTGAAGATAGAGAAAAACCAGAAGAAGAAATGAAGGATGAGGACAAAGAAGAAATGGCAATTATGGACGAGAGTCCAGAATTTTGTGAAGAAATATTATGGACAGTGAACACACGTGAACAAAATGAGGATGAAAGAAAAATAAAATGTGAAGAAAACACGGAAAAGGACAAGAAACATGAGAATCGGAAAACTGATGATTTAAACAAAGAACAAACGGTAGAAATGAATTTGACAACGAAGCAAGGACAGAGAAAGAAGAAAAAACAGAAATCAAAATTAAAAAATGGAATAGAGAATTCCGCAAAAGAAGAGATGAGTTCAGCCGAAGAAGAAAAAGAAAAATCAGGTTTGATAAAAGAGAAGGGACAAGATATAATTGAAACGGGAGTGTTTAAAGAAGAAGTATGCGAGATGGAGAAAACGGAATTAATTTCCGAGTTGGAAGCTGTAAAATTTGAAAAGAAAAATTTGCAGATGTTGCTGGAAATGAAAACTGATGACAAAAAAGGACTTATGGATCGCCTAAATAAATTTACATTTATAGAAGAAAGTTTAAAAATGAAAATTGACAGATTTTTAAGACTTTTAGGAGAACAAAAACGAAAAATTGGGGAATTAGAATCTTATGGTACAGCCAGTAAATTTGTTTTTTCGAATTAAAGATTAAGCTTTGATGTAGAAAACTTGCAGAAACAAGGATCTCAAATACCTGATTCATCTGCGCATACCAAAACAAATATCGGTTACAAAAACTCACAAAAAACATACAGGAAAGCTTTTTCAGGATCAGCTTAACTGGATTCGATAGCGAATGAAACTAAAAAGATCTTAAATCAGATCAGTTTGCAGTACGATCCTAAAATGGGATCAAAGTGTTGTTGCGACTTTGGCAGTAGTATTAAAGGGGTGAGGAAGCTGCTCGAGAAAGATATGGCTCTAAGACAAGAACAGGCTTCCCAGAAAATTGAATCTTTACGAAAAATAAAAGAAGTTGGTTAGGATAAAATGATAACAAGATAAATTTTTTTTGTTTGAGATACAAATATTTTTTTTATAAGTGAAAAAAATATTTTCTCTCAAACAAAAAAAATTTCTCTTGTTATCATTTTATCCTAACCAACAAGGCGGGGATGTTGTTATGATTCATTTTATCCGCCAAAGATAAAATTGAAATTACTAAATAGACCATCTAAATAGATTTTCAAGATATCCTGGAGAGTTGTTATGCTATGTAAAAATTAAAAATAATATTGGTTTGCTTTTAATATATTTCAAATTATAAAATATAATAATTCAAAATATTTCAACTGATAAACTATGAAAGATATTTCAAAGAAAAGAAAGTCCATTATCTTTGGATTACCTGTAGTAAACAAAATTTAAGATATGCATAAATTATTTTCTTTGTAAAATATATTTGAGTGAACGTAGTGAATTGAACAATGCAACCGGGTTTTCCAAATGGACTTGTACAGTGAATAAAGACAATAGCGTAGAATTTAGAAATTATATTTCTCCGTTAGTTTTTAAGAATTTGTAGAAACGATTAACATGTTAATAGTTTTAGGAAAGTTATAATTGTAGTTAAGGTTGTTGTTTGTTATCTAAATGGGGATAAATATGACGAACTTTGATTGGCAAAGAGTGAAAAAAAGTGGGAGAGATAGATGAATGAGAGTTTAGCTAGATTTTAGAGGAAAAAAAGATCAGGAGTTGTTTTCGAAGGGTGCAAGGCGAACAGTCGTTGTTCCCTGGCGGTTCCCAAGTGTTAGTAAGCATTAAAAGTGAATGTTTGTGAGTTTTCGCGGACTAAGTGTATCCTGACGGAAGCGGACCCAGTAAAATATTGTAAGTCATACTTTTCTACTTATATATTCCAAGAGTCACTGTTCAGGCCGAAACGAGAGATTCAGTTTATCGAGAGGAGAAGTTTATCTTTTGAACGATACGTGCATCTGAAGGAGATCATTGAAGACGAGAGGCTCGCAATAATTTGTTGTAAGATTGCTGATTACCTAGGGAACTGCTAAGAATAGATAGTGTAGGCTACAAGGAACAAGGATTTGGACAACTCATCATCAGATAGTTTTTTTTTATTCGTCAGTTTTTCCTTTATCAACAAAGTTTTTTTTTAATTGCTTCAGAAAAGATAGAAATATTTATCAGGAGATATAGAACAACAATTTTGATTTTAAATTTTAATTTATATAGTATATAACATTAATTTTTGAAGGTTCACGTACGTAGAACAAAATTTTGATAATCATTGTATGAGATATTTTTTGTTTAAGATATTTGAGTGTGAATTTTATTTCAATATATAATTTTGTATCATATATGTTATATATATTAACTAAGAAAGATAACATTCCCTTGCTTTTCTTAGATACATATCAATAAGATATTATTATAATAATACATGAACAATATAATTATAAAAAAAAAATTTCAATTAAGAAAATCTAAAGTAATATTTCCCTATACTGGGATTCAACTTCATTCGGTTTTACCAAGGAACCTTAACGGCATAAAGATTCAAAAGAACTACTTGAATTGTCAGCACATGCGTTCTGGTAAAACAGAACCTCACATTTAAACTTTCTAACAATCAAAAATTTAGTTATTGCCGACAATTCAAAGAATTACCTCCTTTTAAATGTAGTTACATTGGGTTTTTAGATTAACCTTGGGTAAACCTTTACGTTTTAAGTTCAAAGCTACCATACATTTCCAACGTTAAAAAAAAACTTTTTTTGCACATAGTAACAAAAAACACCACTATGTTGTTACTAGCTAAGTTCTTTAACATTCTAACTCTGCAATTCTAAGTTACGGTAAGATCAATAATGTTTTTAATAGATAATATATGGTAGCTAATTATAATTTATTCTCTTTCAGCCCTGAAGAAGCCAAATTAATTCTCTTTAGCGAAAACGTTCGGCGAAACAATTGATACTCATTAGAGTCTGTCTTGCAGATTTCCCCAATATTTAAGAGTTTACTATTTAACTTATCTGCAAAGTATATATATTTGTATATATATATATATATATATATATATATATATATATATATATATATATATATATATATATATATATATATATATATATATACAAAACCACCAGTTTATTAGGGCTGAAGTCAGAAGGTTGGCCGAGATGTAGAAACACTCTTTTGACTTTTTGTCAAGCTTTCGGAATTGTTTTATTCCTTTTTCAAGACACTGTAATATAGATAAAAAAATGTGTAAATGTTTACAAAATATCACAATTTGTCAGTGCAACTTACTAGTATATATAATATAATATAATATAATATAGATAATAATAATATAAATATAATAATGGACAATAAATTCTAAAGATTTTTGGTCGGGATAGTAAAACTTAGTTCATTTCATGACATCTTTCGATAATGTGTTTTAACTCTGATACATAGAGAACAGAAAAAAAAGCAATATGATTAAAATGTAATTAGCTGTTCTTGATATTGTATTTATTTTCAAGAGACAAGAGGACCATATTGGGTAATTTTTATTTTTAATTATTAAACTATTAAACCTGTCTTAACGGTATGAAACCAGTTATGCATACAAGAATATGTATAGGTAGAATATTTATTTTATTTTTGATGTTTTTCAAGTATATAACAATAAATGTTGCTCAATTTATCTATGTCAGATTTTTTGTTTATGCACGATGTACTAGATTTGATTTGTAACCTTCTGACTGCAGCCCTAATAAACTGGTGGTTTTGTTTATATCGACAGTCACGAATATCCTGTATGTCTTGTATATATATATATATATATATATATATATATATATATATATATATATATATATATATATATATATATATATATATATATATATATATATGCATATATACATCCCGCTATCATTTTGAACTCTTTTCACGTTGCAGTAATTTAGCATCACCAAGAAATGCTACCATTTTCTATTTATAGGCCGTGTATGTTCGTTTAGTGCACCTTTGTAGGCTTGGCACCGTTTTCGGTTTTTCAATATTTCGATTTTTTTATATATTTAATTTTTTACATCAAACCTACATTTTAACATCGAGAGGTAAAATCACTGTATTCGGTATCATTTAAGAGCCAATAGATGTTGCCGATATTAATACTTAAAATAATATTTAGATACATAAATATCGATCGGTTTGGGTCAATTATAGTCAAGAAATAACGACATTGAAACTACTTGCTCAACACGTTTATCTTCGTTTAGATGTTATATTTATTCAACCTAGATATTTTTCCCAGAGAATTGTGTAGGTGAATATTTTACATAAATTTCAATTTACAACTTGTTTAATCGAAGCTATCGGTGAATAGTATGAGATAAATATTATCTTTTTATGGGATGAAGCCTCAATTATTGGTTGTGATTGTGATGAGAATCACATTTTTAATTAAATGTTTGACGTTTTAATTTCCATTCCGGAAATCGTTCTCATAAAACTTTTTTTGTACAAAATATGTATACACATTTTTACATAATTTGTACAATAAACAAAGTTAAATAGTGAAAATCAAAACGTTAAATATTAGTTAATTAAAAATGTAATTTTCATCTCAATAACGACCAATCATTGTGGCTTAATAACATAAAAAAATAATATTTAACTTAATCATGAAACAAGAATGTATTTCACAGAACCTCGATAAATAGTTTTAAAAAATCTTACACAGATATTTAAATTCTAAATAGTATGAGGGGTAGCTGCTGAAAAATACAGTTGATTTTGCTTTGATTTTTTTAAACAATCTTAAAAAGTAAAAAAAAAAATTATTTTTGGCTTATAAAACGTTTTTATACATTCTAAAGAAAAATTATTCAAATAAAAGTTGTAGATTTCTTTGTGGATATTTTTGTGTGGAAATTTTGTACTGCTTATCACCATTTTTCGTCTCCTGCAAAATCTATAATTCTTTGCCCGTTGTCGTTACTTATTTCATGCAGGCTATATACACCTATTGATCCTTGAAATATTTCCGCTATTCCGATTTAAATCTCCAAAAAATTATTTTAACGCTATAATTGTTTATTTTTAACACTTCTTGGGCTAATTTGGCATACAATTTTCCTTTTCTTCTGCTTCTTTTTTCTCTGTAGAAGCGTGCATGTTGATGAGATTTATATCAAAAAACGTTACTTTCATTTTCAGAATAGCTATTCTTTCGTTAATGTTAGTAAAACTTTTTACCGCGTTCTTGTATCTTTCACTTATTATGAAACCCATCCCTCCTTGTCCACCTCATGAATTTCCGTGACATATTAGGTATTTTCCGTATTCCCAGATGTCTTCGTTCTTATATCTCATTTCTTGCAATGCTAAAATAAATATTTTTTAGATTTTTATTTGATCAATAAGGTTTTGTAGTTCTCCTATTTTTCTTATGTTCTTATATTCTACGTTTCAATTAAAATTGTTCCACTTTTCTTATTTTTCTTCTTCAAGTTGTACTTATTCATATTTTTATTTGTTTTACCCTGTTTACATTCTGTCTGCAGTACATTCACTCTTTTTATCACCAACGTGGCCTCTTTCTAGCGTCAATTTGACTAAAGCTTGGAAAATTATTCGATGAGCTATTAGCGGTCAAGTGATGACAGTCATGTTTAACACTTTTAACTCTGTTATTGTCGTGATTTTTCCTCACATTACAATTATGAGAAATTATTCGTTGATTTATTATTGCAGTTTGATTATTTTTCTGGCCTACCTTTATAACTCTATTATCTTTACCCTTATTCTTAAGATTAAAGTCAACATTAATATTAAAATCAAAACAAAAATTATCAAAAGTTCTCATAAAAAAAAATCATCATTATTTCTCTAAAACATACTATTTTCACCCTCAATGCGGACTCCGTCGCCATAATTCTTAATCACGTTAACACTATTTTTATATTCGTTACTGTTACTATTAAGTATGCTACCGACAGTAACTATTTATTTCTGTCTTCCGTTTTCGGTAATATCGTCTTCAATTGCTGTTTTCATTTTATTTTCTTATTCTTGTTTATCCGTCCAACTTGCTTTCGTTACTTGTTTTTTTGGGTGCGCTGTTTTCGTAATTTTCGTTGTTCTTTCTGTCGTAATGTCCATTGATAACTCTTCCTCCGAAAGGGATCTATCACAATATTTTCTAGCATTATTATTTTTCAAATCTTCTGTTTCTATATCTTCCTTTTGTTGTGATAAAGTTTGCAGTTGACTCAACGTGAATAATTCGCCATTTAGAAGCAATTTGTTATAACGAATACCTTCATTTTGACCTTTCTCTCTTGCTTCTTTTTGATATTTGCGAAGATCCTTTCTTTTAATTTGTATGTCTTTTGGACAGTTTTCATTTATAAATATGTCTGTACCTCTCAATTTCTTTGTTTCATTGAGGACCTCGTTCTTTTTACTAAACTTTTTGAATTCGATGAGGATCGGTCTTTTCTTATTAATCTTTTTGATACCAAGACTTCGTATTTAATTTTATTAACATGTATTTGTTAATACAATTTTTGAGTATTAATAAGCAATGTTTTGAGGTTTATTTTATTTTTGTTTAAAGACGATATAAATCTTTAAGTATTTTATTAAATAAATAACCTTTTCTTACAGCTTATGATCAAATATGTCGATTTTCATGATTTTTGTTGATAATTTGCTGATATATTTTCTGACGTGTATTTTTCTGATGTTTTTGAGTAAATGTTTATTTAATCCTGAGTTCCTTCATGAGTTTCAGGTTAAGACTCATTGAAGACCATTTTGTTTTACAGTTTAGCTGTACTCCGTGCTTCTTGTTTTTCTTTGTCAAACTGTTATATTTTGTTATCTAATTAATTTCTATCGTTTATTTATCTGTTTTTAATATGCAATTTTTTTATCATTTATATCCTTACCCACCCCCAATGAAGCTTCCTGGCTTAAGCAACGTGGTCTTCGTTAAGTATTGTGAACCAGAAGCTTTTTATTACCTACTTTTTGTCAACTTTTTCGCCACAAAATACGTAATAACATCCGGAACACAAAAATCTCCTTTAAGGTTAAATATCCCAAGATGTAACAAAAGTTTATCGAATTATCAGTTGAGAGCAAGGATTAATTTTCTCTAATTAATATGGTACCTGTTCTGCAGTTTATCACATAATCAAAAACATCTTTCTGAATAGTATTTGAAAATTATTTTATAATTTATTAATTATTTGTTGAAAATAAACGACAATTGCAAAGATGTTTTATATGACGTTTTGTCTTCCAAGAAAGAGATTTTTTCGAAATAAAATTTTTAAACTGAAGCGAGCTATCTTGTTTTGTTTAAAAGAAAACATTAACCTTACATATTTAACACATTTATTAAAACCAAAAAATATCTTACTGCCTTTTCACTTCCTATGGTTTTTCTGGAGGGTAAATTTAAACCTGGTTGGCCAGGAATGACTGTTTGTTCCCCTGTTGCCAACTCTTCTTGCTGCTCTCTTTCTTCCTCTTGTTCGTCTTCTAATACTAATACCTGGTCAGATTTTTCATACATCCTCAACACCATATCGGCACCGCACGACACAACAAATTGACCATCTGCACTAACTGCCAAAGCTCTAGCTTCTCCAATATGGCCCTACAATTAATATATAATTTAAGTTTGTAATTTTTGTTTGTTTGTAATTTCAGTTTTTAGATGTATAGTTTCATTAGATGAACCAGAACAAATTTATTCTATAAATATCTATTCCTAAATAATTACAAGAAATTCCGTTTTTGCTCAATTTACATTGAAAGTTTTCCATATAATAAGAATTTTTAAAAATTAGATATTATTACAAATACAAAAATAAAGAAAAAACCTAAAAAAATGTGATCAATAACTTATAGAGAGTCTGGAAGATTTTACAACCACATATTATATAAATGTGATTTATACACGGGGTAATTTCTAAAAATTACAAAAAAACTAGATAGAAGACGTGGAAGAAAACAATACTAACGCCCGAATATACAAGGTGTTTCTAAACGCATGCGAGAAAATTCGGAGGCGATTGCCGATATGAAATTAAGATGGGTCTTTCTTATAAAAAAATTTTTTAAGTCCACTCATAAGGGTGATATCACACTTAAAAGTTGGTGATTAAAATTGAGTTTTTATTATTATTTTTTAATTTCAGTAAAGCTAGAAACTTAAAATTCTCTAATTTTCGTGTACTAGCAAAGGACTAAGCGCGGATATTTTTTCAATATTCCCGTTACATTATACGGGGGTGAAATTAGAAACCCAAAGTTTTTTTCGAGATGGAGTATGAAATAAAATTTAAATTAAAATCCTTATTTTCCTTACATTTTTTTATTCTTAATTGTTTTCCCAAAACAAATAGCTGCACGGAAAAAAATAAATATCATAATTTATAATTTTTTAAATAACAGTAAAGATGTAAAATGTAATACGATTCATGCTGGAAATGACCAACTACCTTAATGTTCAATCACAAATTAACCCCTTAATTTGTAATCTCACATTATTCTTAACTTCTTAATCTATTATAGTTTCACCGTGTATAAGTGACATTTTGAAAATGATATCGAGTAATATTTTAATAATTAAAGTCCATTCACCTGTTAATGAATTGTCGAATAATATATTGTTTCCAATTGAACTTCCTAAGTGTTGCAATGATGGTCTAGATTAAATTGTAATGTAAGCTAATAGTTCAAAAGTTGGTTAGTATCATAGAAGCAATAACCTCTGTGCTCAGGTATGAAATATTTGTGAGATTATAAATTGGGGATTTGAGCTCATTTGAGCACAATTAATCATAAGTAGTTACCTAACGAACATCATATTGTGTAATTACCAGTAGCTGTCAATAAATCAACACTTCTACTCCACAACTTCAACCTTTTATTATACCTATCATCGTCGATCGACCAGAAGCGGACAAAGGGGCATTTACCAACCGATTCAAACCTCAAATCTACGTTCGAATCTTTCCATTGGTCCTTCGACAAAACATCATCAAAAGGGCGTTAATTGGTTTTATAGCTTCGAAGGAAACGACCCTTAGCGACCTAAATAGCTGTTTCCCAGTTCCGTACAAGATCGACAATCGAATTCGAAGTGTGGAGAAAAGAAAAAAGAAATTAAAAAGACCAGAAAGCACCGAAATTAGGGGTAGGAGCCTTACGAGAGCCTTTGATTACAAGAGAACCTGAATAGTAGTCCTTAAGTCTACTGTTCCGTCAGTTTGGAGATCCAGTTTCCAGCAGAAAAATCTAGTAGCATCCAGAGATCCAGCTCACCAGTTCCAGTTACAGTTCTAAGAAGGAAGCAGGAACATACAAGTGAACGTCGGGATAAAACTGTAAGTTTTTGAATATTTATTATCATTTAGGGCAGTGCATTTTTTTATAAATTAAAAGGATTATTAAAGAAACTTAAGATTCAAATTTAATAATACTTAATTGAAATATTTTTATTCTGCATACTTTTTTTACTTAAAAAGTAATAGTTTGTCTACAGTCTAATAGCTTAATTATTTTAATTTTAATTATACTCGATAATTTTGATTCTTACAATTTAAAATTCTTAAAACATTTGATTTTCATAATATAGGGAAATATCGTGACAAATCGTTATTTTTATACACATTCAGAGTTCATTCATTTCAAATATATAGTATTTTGTAGTATTTGCATTTTTTATATGAAGAATTTTTTCTCTCTGGTTACAAGTGATAATATTACATTCTTTAATTTGTACAATAAGCCGTGTCAGCAAGGTTAGACAAGTTCATTCGTTATTGTCTAAGGTAATCTTGCTGAGACTTTAAAAGTTGAATTTAGGTCAAACTTATATACGTTTGAAATAGAACGATTATATTTAGATTAAGAAAAGCTAGGTCAAGAAATTACAAAGCTTTTAAATAATTTACGAAAACTACGGAAAGAAAAACGAACGAGAGAATACTTAAACATTAAAAGACAGACACTTGATGAATTGTGGAACGACTTTAAAGATCAAAACACAGAAATTGAAGGGAAGGGTTCGAGAGTTGATAAATATTTTACATACCACTTTTACGAACCAGTACAAAAAAGATATACAGAAACGAAAAAGACTTTAGAGGAATTGATTAAAAATTCGTACAAGTCTTCGACAAAAATTAGAGAAGTAGAAATTAGGATGGGAAAACTTCATCATTTATTGGAAGACGACGAAACCGATGAAGATATAAAAGAAGAGGTACAAAAAATAGATGATTTAATAATGGAAATAACTGTGGACAATGAACAGGATACACTAGAAGAAGGTGAAATAGAAAGATTTTATGCAATGAGAAGAAGGGTGCGGTCGATCATAAAAGAAAATAAGAGATTAGAGGCGGAAGGATGCAAGAAAGACAAAATAATATTACCCCAAGTAAAGTTACCCTGTTTTGAGGGAAGGTATGAATCCTGGGTAACATTCTATGATTTTTTTAAACGTTTGATACATGAGAATAACCAACTATCAAATGTGGAAAAAATGCAGTATCTGAAGACAAGCCTCCGAGGAGAAGCAAGTAGAATAATACAACATTTAAACGCAACAGTAGCAAACTACAGTGCTGCCTGGAAAATGTTGCAAGATCGGTACGATAATCCAAGGATGAATCTGAAAATCAAGGAATTCTGAAAACAGAAGGCCACAAAATAGATCAAATTCTAGTGGGTCAGGTCAGTATGACAACAGAAGAACTTCTGAAAACAGAAGGCCACAAAATAGACCCAATTCTAGTGGGACCAGAGGTGACAACAATTACGACGGATCGTCAAGGACACAAGAGAATACCGTGAGCTGTTTAAGTCATCAGAATGAAGAAGTGCTACTTGCAACGGCATTAGTACGAGTAAGAGACTCAAAAGGAAGCTCACAATTGATGAAAGCATTGATTGACCAAGGCTCGCAGTCATCATCATTACGGAGCAGGCCGCTACAAGTCTCTGAATAAAAAGAAAGGCTGTCCACGCTCAGATATCTGGAATTGGCAATGAAGACCAAAGAACGTCGAAATGGAGCGTAACATTAAACTTAAAGGCACATTTCGAAAATGAACTTCAAATGAAGATCGAAGCACTTGTACTACGAAAAATAACAAAAAATCTACAGGAGGAGATAGAAAGGAACCATAGGAACTTAGTCCTGGCGGATCCAAATTTTAATAAAACAGGTTCAATAGATATTCTAAGAAGAGAGCCAAAGAATATAGTTTGATATTACTGGACGGAGTAGATCGAACAAAAGATGGTTTGCTCACCCAAAATACAAAATTGGGTTGGATAATGTCAGGGATAGCACAGCAAGAGAATATCCCTAATATACAAGTAGTCAGCATGATATCTAGATGAGAAATGGATAAACAAATAAAAAAATACTGGGAGTTCGAAGAAGTAGATCAAAGCAATGCTCTTTCAGTAGAAGAAAAAGAGTGTGAAGAATATTATAAAAGAACAGTAAAAAGGGATAACGAAGGAAGATTTGAAGTTAAAATACCCTTTAATTCTAATACAAGCCTATTAGGGGACTCAAAACAGCAAGCATATGCGAGACTACTGCAATTAGAGAAAAAATTTCAAAGAGACAGAAACCTAGAAAAAAAGTACAGGAAATTTATGAAGGAATATGAAGACTTAGGTCACATCAAATTGAATAAAACCGAAACTATAAATAAGCAAGAGTATTACCTTCCTCATCATGCAGTAATAAAAGAGGATAGTATCACAACAAAATGCAGGACCGTGTTTGACGCTTCCAGTAAAAGTTCAACAGGAATCAGCCTCAATGATGTAATGCACTCTGGACCTCGTTTGCAACAAGATCTTACAAATATATTAATAAATTGGAGGTCGTACAAAATAACATACACAGCAGATCTAGAGAAAATGTTTAGGCAAATAAAGATAGCTGAAGAAGATCAAGTTTACCAAAAGATATTATGGAGACAGTCTGTAAAAGAACCAATAAAGGAGTATCAGTTGTCAACAGTAATATACGGTACGAAGGCAGCGCCATACCTTGCATTAAGAACGATACAGGAATTATGTAATGACGAGAAATTAAAATATCCACTGGCTGCGGAAATTGTTAAACACAACATGTACGTAGAAGACGTACTAGTTGGATCAGAAACGTTGGCTGAAGCTCAACAAGTTCAAACAGAGTTAACAGAAATGTTTAAAAAAGGGGGTTTTGTATTAAGAAAATGGCTTAGTAATAATCAAGATTTAATGGAAATCATACCGGAGGATCTACAAAGTGTAGATCTCAAAACGTTAGACACAGAAGAGATACATAAAACGCTAGGGATCCACTGGTTACCGGTTGAAGATGTAATTACATTTAAAATAACTATAACCGAACATAAAAAAATAACAAAGAGGCTGGTGTTATCGGAAATAGCAAAAATATATGATCCATTAGGATGGATTGCGCCAGTGATAATGCAATCAAAAATATTCATACAAGATTTGTGGACAAAAAGGATAAGTTGGGACAAAGAATTGGATAATTCTGATCAAAAACGATGGATCGAGTATTACTCACAGCTATAACACCTCGAAGAGATAGTAATACCTAGGTGGAATAATCTTACCAATTCAGGGAAAATAGAATTGCACGGATTTGCTGATGCGTCTACGAAAGGATACG
Organism: Diabrotica undecimpunctata; assembly: GCF_040954645.1. Taxonomy (NCBI): domain Eukaryota; kingdom Metazoa; phylum Arthropoda; class Insecta; order Coleoptera; family Chrysomelidae; genus Diabrotica; species Diabrotica undecimpunctata. The sequence goes on from NC_092808.1 coordinate 73,267,423, forward strand.
GAGCAGTAATATATACTAGAACATTATGTCGTGAGGTAAAAACAAGCCTTATAGTAGCCTAAACAAAAGTTGCACCAGTTAAAGGTTTAACAACACTGCCGAGGTTAGAATTGCGTGCAGCATTGCTAAAGCGCTAAATCGCAGTGATGTGGAAATATATGCATGGTCTGATTCCACAATTACTCTGGCGTGGATACAAGGACAACCAAATAGATGGAAAACGTTTGTAGCGAACAGAGTAACGGAAATAACAGGCACCATACAACCTGATCGCTGGTTTAAAGTAGGCACAAAAGAAAATCCAGCAGACTATTTATCTAGAGGGATAAAAGCAAAGGACTTAGTGAGGATGGACCTATGGTGGAATGGGCCAATCTGGCTAAATCAAACAAATATTAGGTTTCCACTACCAGAGAGATTGGATACCGACGAAGAGAAAAAGAGAATAGAAATAATAGCTAACACAACCGTCAAGATTAGTGACATCTGCAAAAGATTCTCAAATTTAAATAGAATGCAACGAGTACTATCTCACTGCATTAGATTTGCAGACAAATGCAAAAAAAGAGAGGTAGAACATGAACAACTCACCCCTCACGAATTAGAAAATACCTTGCAAAGAGTAATAAAGAATACTCAAGAATTATATTATGCAGAAGAGATAAAAACGCTAAAGAGTGGAAAACCACTTAACGGGAGAAGTAAACTACTAAACTTACTACCCTATGTGGATAACCATAGCATATTACGGGTAACAGGGAGACTTCAGAACTCAGAGTTAATACATGATGAAAAGCATCCCTTAATAATACCTCACAAAAGCAAATTAAGTAAACTAATAATACAACATTGCCATACAAAAACGTTGCATGGAGGCCTACAACAAACTCTGCACTACATAAAGAAAAGATTTTGGATCACGCACGGAAAAAGAGTAGTGCGAGAAGAAATAAACACTTGTGTTAAATGTAAAAGATACAAAGCCGAAACGGCTCAACAATTAATGGGAAGTTTACCAAGAGCGAGGGTAAACCAAGCTCATCCGTTTGCAAATACTGGTGTAGACTACGCCGGACCAATCAAAATAAGAGCAACCAAAGGAAGAGGGTACAAGAGCTATAAAGGATATATAGCAGTATTTGTATGCCTAGCCACAAAAGCTGTACATCTCGAAGTAGTAAGCGATATGCCAACGGATGCATTTGTAGCTGCATTTAAAAGATTTACTTCAAGAAGGGGACAGTGCAGTCATATATACAGTGACAATGGAACAAACTTTGTAGGAGCAGCAAACCTGTTATTCCAAAATAGTGAGAAAGTGAAGGCATCATTAACAGACTCCTTAACAACATTAGGAACACATTGGCACTTTACACCAGCCTATGCAGCGGCGGCTGGCCAGGTGAAGTAGGTGAAGGTGAGGTTCACCAAAAAAATATAATTAAATTGAGACAAATAAATAAAAAATAAAAGCAACATTAATATATCTAAATTCTGAAATCAATTATTTAGTCTCTTTTAATTAATCTAAAAATTTAAAAAGACAGCTAACTTTATTAGCGGTGCGGTAGGTACTTGACGGTCAAGTCCTGACCTGTGTCACTTGCTGTGTAGTGCGTATGATTCAGGAATAGGACGGTGAAGATTATTTTTGAAATGCGAAATTCATCTGCATTAGCGTTCACGGTTGCCATGGCAACGTGACGTCAGCTTGTCCCTAGTGATAGTTGAGAAAAATAGCAAGTGCAGTGCCGTTGAAAAATATCACAAGGATCTACAGACCGAGCGTGTCTTATAAAATCCAGGGCTTCGCGCAATCGTACCTGTGAGTTCGTGAACTGTGATAGTAGACTGGTGTTACAATTTGCCAAATTTAAATGTAGTCGTTTCCACTCATTCATATTAATATTATAAGTAATGTATAATATATTAAATTTTTTAATATTGCTAATTTTATTAAAGCTTTTAATATTGTTTTTTATATTAATAATAATATTAAGTAATTAAATATTGCACCTTGCTTAAAAAAAGTACGAGATAAATAACTCGTTTTTTTTTATATGAAAGTGCAATTTTCTTGCAAATGCTTGGTTTTTTGATAAGATAATACAAATTGTATGATGATGATGAGTAGCTAAGCGTTGGGTAGTCAGTGGCGAATCTACGAGGAGGTAAAAAGGATCTTCTGAATTTGCCAATTCTTTGACTGAACATACAACCAAGAGAGGATGGAATGTTGTCAGACCATTAACAATATTGAAATATAACCAGTACGTGACAGGAAACGATGTAGAATATGTTCTATGAATAAAAATAGAAAAAACACAATTTACGAGTGTGCTGATTGTGACAAAAAAAACCTGGACTATGCATAGGATATTTTTTTCGCAAATACCATTCAACCAACAGATAGATTGCATTCAGTATATTAGTTTAAATAAAAATTTTATTTTCTAAAGACCTTTTAATTGTTACCTGATGTCTCACTAACAATTTCTAATCTGAAAATATAAATATCTTGAGAACTTTCACAAATGTTAGGGATAATAAATTGAAATCCTTTAACAAAAGGCTATAGCTATAATTTGAATAAGCTGGTTTTGTCGATTTGACTTACTTATTACTAATTAACATATTAGGCAGGTATTTTACATAGTCACAATTCTCTTAAAGATTTTTGTTTCATTGAAAACTGAACCTGATATATCAGAACCGGATGAACAGGTGCTATTTCGTCTAATTTATCTGAAAAAGAAAAAACATGTATATAATTATTATGTTTGGCTATGATTGAGTTAGTGTATTGCTATTGGTTAGACGTTATACCTACCTCAATGCTGCCTTTTCACATGAAGTCTAAGATTGCTCAGATTTGCAAAGTTTTTATTACATTCTACGCAAGGCACAGTAGATTTACTTTGTTTAATGTCCTTTGGCACTAGTATATGTAGCATATCTAAAAAAAATTGTTGTATAAGGATAATGCATTAAATTAGAGGATAAATTAGAGAATAAAATGATATATTACCTGGATGTTTCCTTTTTACATGTGCCGTTAAGTTTGAAGATTTCGAAAAGTTTATGTTACACTTAGTACAACGATTCATTTTCTACTTACTCAAAAAAAAACAATAGTTTAAATTATAAATACAAAACTAAATTTATAATATTTCACAACGGTCAAAAACCACACTTAAAAGTATTCACACCACAGAATACTAGTTATACGCAAATATTCAAACAGAATCAATAACCAAACATCGGACACAGTGTCTCAAGTACGATTGCGCGAAGCCGTGGATTTTATACGACACGCTCGGTCTGTAGATCCTTGTAAAAAACAAGTATCTTATTCGTCTTCGCCCACTGGCCACTAGTTGCATGGGTACCTATTTAGTATTTGCAGCGACAATATTTTGAAATTTAGTCTATTATATAGATATTTTTTATATAGTATAGTGTATAGTATAGTATTTATAAGTTTAGTTTAGTCACAGTATTAAGTTTATTTGTTCAGTGCACTTTATTAATACATTTCTCTGTGGTTTGTTTCGGATTTCGGATATAAAGTGTTCTCGTGGATTTCGTTTGGACAAAAATAATTTTAGACAGACATGAATCCCATTAATGACTTGGTGCGTAATATATTAGAGACTCCGTTTAGGCATTGGAAAAATGAAGATAAAAGGGATGTTCTTTTACATGGTCGACCAACCAGTATTTTAAACATAGGACTAAAAAAGGAACTTAAAAAATCAGGCAAGTCGTATAACATTAATTTTAAGTCTTCTTGGTTCACAGAATACAATTGGTTGTGTAGTAGCGCAGCGTTAGAAAAATTGTATTGTTGGCCATGTCTCCTCTTTTCAAATAAACAATCTGTGTGGAATAGAGACGGTTTTGTTGATTTTTTGAATATTAATAGATCGATGCATAAGCAGATTCTGGAGAGCATTTAAAAAACCAATTAATGTTGCTCAGCAAACAAGAGTTGTCTTTTAGGAAACATGATGAGAAAAGTGACTCGAGTAACAAGGGTAATTTTAAAGAGTTATTAAATCTGTTAATTGTTCAAAGCTTTGAAAACTAAAAATCATTACGAAAAAATTAAAAATGTTTTTAGTGGAGAATCAAAAACAATTCAAAATGAATTAATTGAGTGCATTTCTGGTTACATAAATGATAATATTATAACTGAAATTAAAAACAGTCCATTTTTTCCCTCCAAATTGATGATACTACTGACATAACGCAGATGTCGCAGTCTTCAATAATATTAAGATGCGTAAATTCTCAAGGACTATTAATTGAAAGGTTTATGGGATTTTACGATGTAAGTGCCGGTAGAACAGCTGAGGATTTATTAATATAATGAATTCTGAAGAGTCAGTTCAGCTGGCTAAAGGTTTTTTAAGAGATTTAAATGATTTTGAGTTCACATTTTTAGCAATAGTTTTTAGCGACATTTTTCATATAACAGATATTTTATATGATGTTCTTCAAAAAAAGTCACTAGATATTAATTTTTGTTTAAACCAGATAAGGAGAACTCGTCAATTAATAAGTGATAAAAGAAATGAAGAATTTTTTAATTCTATTTTTGAAAAAGCAAGCACAATGACGGTCATTAATACTTCCAAAAGGTTTAGGTGTGATGATGGTATGAGCAAGAATGCAATTACTATTCAATACAGAGCATTATTTTTTGAAATATATGATCATATTTTAATGGAAATGGATATACGTTTTCAGGATTGTGATAAATTAAAATTCATAAGCTTAGCAGATACAACAAAGTTTGAGTCATACAGTTTGACCTTCCCTTCCGACGCTTTTCAAAATTTATTTGAGTTTTATGGCACACAATTTACTAAACATCACAGACTTAAAAGTGAGCTCTGCCTTCTTTATGCCGACGAAAATTACAAAAATGTGAATTTGCAAGAATTGGTTATAAAGTTACAACCAATTAAAGACATTGTTGCATAAGCCTATAATTTGTTTTGATTAATTCTGACAATTCCATCGACAAGTGTATCTGTAGGAAGAAGTTTTTCGTGCTTAAAAAGGTTAAAAACTTTTACAAGAAACACTATTTCACAAGATAGACTATCCAGTTTGACTGTTATCGCACTTCATAAAGAACTGTTGAATGAACTTATGCAGAAGCATCCTTTCTACGAGGATATTATTGATAGATTTGCCTCCCTAAAAGACCGAAGGATCGACTTGGTTTATAAAAACTAGGTAAGTCAGTTCTATTAGTCTATCTAATACTGCTTTTTTTGTTTAAGTATCTCTTCACCCTCAGTTCTAGTATCCTCACCATCATTATTCCGCAACCTTTTGCATCCACTTTTGGATATAGGTCTCCTCCATATTCTTCCATTGTTCTCTATCTTGTGCCATCTGTATCGAATTTCCCTCTGTTTTTCTCAAGTCATCCATCCATCTTTTTGGTGGTCTACCTCGGTGTCTTTTATCTTCTCTAGGTCTCCATTCTATGAGTCTTTTGGTTCACATCATTTAAACGTGCTACATGTCCAGCCCATCTCCATTTGGCTTGTGCAATTTTTTCTATTACATCTGTCACTTTAGTCCTCTCTCTCTCTCTCTGTCATCCCGTGAGAGCTTGTTGGTCCTCCATCGGGCGCCTCCCCAGGTGGCGGATAGGGGAATGCCTCCTAGATATAGGTGGTACCGGGGAAATGAAATACTCGGGGCGGACCAAAACCAGTACACTGCAGCGTCTGATCCAGAGTGGTCGGCTGCAATGAGCATCTGACCAAGAGTGGGCGGCTGAATCGAAACTCACCAATCCGTTTTAGCAGGCGAGGTGTTTTAATCGCCAAAAAAACCCCAATGAAATGTCAAGGTTCAGAACTAAAATACCCCAAGCAAGTAGAAAAAATCGTATCTAGTATAAGTGCCCTAAAAAACTGTTTTCAAGTTATTAGGGCCCTAAACTCTATTTTTTTAACGAATTTTTAATGAGGTTTGGACGCGACTTAGGTACCAAAACTCCTTTTGGCTCTGGCAAGCTTTCCTCACCTTCACCACTTTTTTAGGCCACGAGCCGCCGCTGAGCCTATGGGCCACATTTTGGAGATTTATGGGAAAGTGCTGTTAAAATTATGAAATATAGAGGGTTGCATGAATTCCCGACCTTTATGCGCTGATACGGAGAACAGAATAATAATAACCCCAGGACACTTTTTAATTGGGAGAAAACTAATTTCGCCAAATAGGGAGGAAGAGTTAAGCACATACACGAATATGCCACAAAGGTGGAGGCAGTTAGAAAAAGTATTGAAAGAAAAATATTACGTAGGATCCTGGGCCCAATAAGTGAAAACAACAACTGGCGAATTAGGTATAATAGAGAAATATACGAGCAATATAGCGAACCAACTCTAGCACAACATACTAAACTGCAGAGATTACGGTGGGCAGGGCACGTGGTCCGCATGCATGAGAATAGAATCCCCAGAAAATTATTAAATGCAAGAATGCAGGGAAAAAGACCTGTTGGAAGACCTAAAAAGAGATGGGAAGACGAAGTCGATGAGAATGCCAGGAACTGCCTGTTAACGCCTTCATGGAAAAGAACAGTGGTAAATCGAGATGATTGGAGAAGCCTGTTGAAGGAGACCAAGGCCCGATTTGGGCTGTAGCGCCATTATAGCGCCATTATATATGATTACTTGTCAAATCTACAACAGCGATATAAGTGGCAAAAACCCGTTACAAACCTAGAAAAAGAAGAAGTGGTGATAATAAAGGAGGCTGACACCTCGCCGGGGAAATGGCCACTAGCGAAGATAATCGAAACACATCCCGGAGCTGAAGGTTTAACAAGAGTCGCAACAGGTCAAAAAGCGAACGGAAAAGTAACTACTCGTCCTATACACAAGTTAATACCAATAGTACGAGAGCCAACATCACGAAAGACAAATAGAGCACGTAGTATGTGGAGAAAATTTATGTTTTGCATCCTATTTTTACCCCATCCTCCGGATTATATTCAAAGCATCTAAGCGATGTATACATAGATCGAGGGATATTTAGAATAAAAACTTATCTAGAAAAGAAAAAAAAGTATTTGGGGTAAATGATAAAGTATACAGGGACATAGATTCCTTGGACGAAAATCAGAAGGATCTAATAAAAAATTCAAAACATCAGACGAAGATGATGTTACAAACAATAGCCTCGATTAACTCTACAGAAGAAAGAATAAACGGACATCTAAATAGGTTCCGAGAAGCACTGATAAACGGAACTAAGGAAATGTCTAAGGGGCTAAGTGATGTCTCATATAGAGCTGACACATTAGAGAAAGAGTACATACGACTTAAAGTGGAAACCACTTATAACCGTGCAATGGAATATGCAAAAGAATATTCGAACACATACGAAAAAATATTAAATCTTCATTACAATCATGGACACTTCATAGATATTATAAAACCTGGACAAATAGAGTCAATCATTTCGAATGCTACAAGGTTCCTTCCACAAGGAATAGATATAAGAAGGCAGTCAATAATAGATACGGTCGTACAAAATGAAGAAGGAGACGTCGTCATTATTGGCTATTTCCTAATAATTGACAACACTAGAGACAACCTACTAAGAGTCACAGCTCTTCCGTTGTAGGTGAGAGGTGGTGTTGTGCGCTCGTTGTTGGTCCCAAGGAATCTACTTGCAGTAGATTACAATAACTTAATTATTTTGAAGTGACATATGAAGATAAAGGAAGGTGTATAGAATTAAACAAAGGAGAGTTGGCATGTTCATCAATGGGTATCATTTATATGGATACTCAGCCAAACTGTATCTCAAATGAATTATATGATAGAACTACCAATACCACTTGCAATATAATAGAATACACGATAAAGGAAGTCAGTTGGTTGAAAATGAGTACAACGAACCTGTGGTTAGTCATTCCACCATACGCTATAAATTTAGCTATAATGTGCGATGGTTCTCGATCTGAACATATAATCCATCAAACGAGTTTTATAAAACTGTCACCAAAATGCGTTGCTCAGACTCGAAACATAACGTTACTCACATCCAGTAACGGATTGGAAACAGCAATTGGAAGCTATTTAAAGACTCCCGTCAGTCCAATTGAAGAGCTTATGCAGAGGCCAATCATAAGGCAGAACAACATTCCCAAACATAATATAGATATTCGGGGAGATGAGTTGCCAAATATTGTACTTGAGGTAGAGCAGTTTGACCAAGATATATTCGAACACACGTGGAAAACCATTGCTAACCATCAGTGGATTCCTCATTTAACCACGGGACTAGACACTTTATTCATTGTTATGTTGATTGTCATTACATGGAAGGTAGTCAGATATTTTCGAAATTCCAAGAGAGTCAGAAAACAAAGGCATCAATGTTCTTGCATCCAACCTCATCCAGCGCCTCGAAGACATACTTTATCACAACCAAATTTAAGTAGTACTTTAAAGAAAGCCCCTCCTAGATCAGTTTCACTTAATGAGCTTAGATTTGAATTAGATAGTTTAGCTGAAACATAAATTCTAAATAATCAAATTATAGGTAGCACTGCTCGGCTGAGATAATAATTCAAAAACCGAGTGAATTAGTGTTATGATTATTGTTATATTATTATTTTATATTTTATGTTTTAAAAATTTCTATTGGTCGTCTGTTTGTTTTTTATATAGTGGCCAATATGTTCAATCACAAATTAACCCCTTAATTTGTAATCTCACATTATTCTTAACTTCTTAATCTATTATAGTTTCACCGTGTATAAGTGACATTGTGAAAATTATATCGAGTATTTTAATAATTAAAGTCCATTCACCTGTTAATGAATTGTCGAATAATATATTGTTTCTAATTGAACTTCCTAAGTGTTGCAATGATGGTCTAGATTAAATTGTAATGTAAGCTAATAGTTCAAAAGTCGGTTAGTATCATAGAAGCAATAACCTCTGTGCTGAGGTATGAAATATTTGTGAGATTATAAATTGGGGATTTGAGCTCATTTGAGCAGTCAATCATAAGTAGTTACCTAACGAACATCATATTGTGTAATTACCAGTAGCTGTCAATAAATCAACACTTCTACTCCAAAACTTCAACCTTTTATTATACCTATCATCGTCGATCGACCAGAAGCGGACAAGGGGGCATTTACGAACCGATTCGAACCTCAAATCTACGTTCGAATCTTTCCACTTAATGTTTTTAATTACGATGTTTTAGAATAGTAGGCTGCTGTCACTTTGACGATTCATGTGTTTATTTATAACGTGTGTTTACCGTGTGTGTATCGTGTTTATTTAATGTTTATTCACATCTTAATAGGCTGATGTCAAACACTGTTGTTCGTAGTTACCAATCGTAGTTTGTAGGTTGTTATTTTTGCATTTTTGCAGAGATGCATTTTTTGTATAGTATGGCAAATGGTAATTCTCGAAAAGCTAGACGTCGTTATGCTGAAAAATATCCGCAACGAATACCTCTTCATCAATCCGTATTGACAACCTTTTATCCGAAATTTAATGGTATAACAAGGAATTTTAGATGAAATTGATGTATACCCGGACACAAGCACTAGAAAAATTGCCAACACCCTAAATATCAGCCATTTATCTGTTTGGTGAGTTTTAAAAGAGCAGCAGTTATATACTTACCTCAACCATTAAATGCGATTTCTTACACCAATTTTCTACAAAATGATCTCCCTGAACCACTTGAAAACATCGCACTCAATATCAGACAAAACATATGGTTCATGCACGATGATGCTCCAGTACACTTCAGTTGGACTGCTAGTTACCTAGCTTCTCGATCTCCAGAATTAAATCCTTTTGATTTCTGTCTTTGGGGTTACCTTAAATCGTTAGACGATTTGACGAATCGTATTCAAATAAGGTGTACGGCAATCCATGACACGATGGTTACGTTAATGTATTTTGGCTAGAGGTGGTCATTTCCAGCATCTAGTATACGTATTACATTTTACATCTTAACTGTTTTCCGCTCAATTCATTTACACAATTATAAATTTTGATGTTTGTTTTTTTTCTCTGCAGGTATTGGTTTTGGGAAAAAATTTAAGAATAAAAAAAAGTTTTAAATAAAACAAGGATTTTATGTTAAAATTTTTTCATATAACTTCATCTCGAAAAAAAGTTTTGATATTAAATAAAGTAAGGGTTGCTAATGTCACCCCCGGATAATGTAACAGGAATATTGAAAAAATACCCGTGGTTAGTCCTTTACGAGTACACGAAAATTACAGAATTTCGAGATTCTAGCTTTACTGGAATTAAAAAAAAAAAATAAATAAAACTTAATTTTAGTTATCACCTTTTACGGGTCATAGCACCCATCTTCCGTGTATGAATTGATATCAATAGATTGTTATAGCGTTATTTCTGTATTCCCTACGTCGTCAGACAGTTGGGTAGATACAAACTCCTACACGGAAAGCCAGAGAATTGTAATGCTATTTGTAATTTCCCGAGTGGTAACTACAAAAAGCGCCACCTATTTAAATGGCCTTAAGCGAAAACGATTTACCACTATCGCTTTCAGTCTCAAAAGACCCATATATCAGATACCTAATTCGGAAAGTCCCACTTCACACAAACACAAAATAAATCGTAGATCTAGATGTACATATTTTAAAAAATTGTTCGTCTTCTTCACTTTTTCATTATTTTAATATTTATTTGACATTTGCGGATCATAACAATATATATATATATGTATATATATATATATATATATATATATATATATATATATATATATATATATATATTTATATACAAGTTGTTTGTGACCGGCTAGTAAAGTAAAACATCCAAAGATTCTTGACGTTGCGGTCAAAACGCCTAGTGAGTAAAACACTAATATATTATGTAGACCCTTTTATTAAAAGTCGACCTTTCGAAACCGTTTAGTTTCTTTATTAAGACAACTAAAATATATTATAATTAGTTTTGACATTATATTCGTAAAAACTTGAAGCCTTCGAGATGTGGCTGTACAGAAGAGTCCTAAGGATATCATGGACGGGTAATATAACCAACGAGACTGTACTACAAAGAATGGGAAAAGAAAGAGAAGTGATGTATACAATTAAAAGGAGAAAGATAGAATATTATCTCGGATACATAATTAGAAACGACACTAAATACAGATTACTGAAAATAATCCTTTATGGCAAAGTATTCGGAAAGCGAGGAATTGGGAGAAGAAGAATATCATGGTTAAAAAACCTGAGGAAATGGTTATCTACAACAATAAGTAATCTATTTACAACATAAGTTAATAAAATAATTATAGCCAGAGTGATTGCCAATATTCGAAACGAATAGGCACCAAAAGAAGAAGAAGATTCGTAAAAAGTACTTACTAAATGTTGAGAATGGAATAGTTCGCAAGCTATGTTAAAATGAAGAAACAATATAATGCATAATTATAAAATACAAAAATACAAAAACATAATGGGCAGTGTGAATAAAATTGTAGTATGCACTTAAAGTACCTTTTTTGTAGCAAAAGCTAACATTTTTGTGAATAATATTAACTCGTAGCTTAAACTTATAAGTTTATTCTGTTTGCTTTAAGTATGTTCTGTCTTTTTGTAGTAAAAGCTTATTTAGATGTGAATAAAATACAGTATTTATTGAAATTTTAAAGTAATAACTTTGAATTTTTCAAGCCAGGTAATGTGCAGCTTAAAAATTAGTTTTGTATAGAACTTCAATCGAACACGTTTAAAAATGGTTCAATTTATGAACATCAGACATCGAAAATATTATTCTCAACGAAGTGAGTGTCGGAATGAGGAATATCATAATTTATATCGTTTTTCGAGAATTAATGTAGAGTGGTTAGCAGAAAATTTCCTTGAAGACACTGGAGAAATAAGGGTAGGAGCATTAAATCTCAGACAAAAAATGCAGATATTTCTTCGATTTTTAAGTGATCCTGGATTTCAAATTGGAGTTGGCAAGGATGAAGGTGTTCATCGAACAGTGAGTAAAACTGTGAAATTTGTTTTGACTAAAATAATTCAAAAATCACATATTTGGTACGTTTTCCTTTAAATAACATTGCTGAAGCACAAGAGTAGAGTGCTAAGTATCAGTTTCCTTGTGAATTTGGTGCTATTCATTGTACACATATAAGAATTCCGAAACAATCTGAGCATGGAGACGAATACTATAACAGAAAAGGTTACTTTAGCATAAATATACAGGCAATATGTAATGCAAAAGAAGAATTTACTTCCATAGACGCTCAGTGGCCTGGGTCAGTACACGACAGTAGGATACTAAAGAATTCTGCAATTTATGTCGAAATGAATAATATGCGGCATAATAATATTATTAGGTGATTCTGAAATTCTGAAAAGATGACCCCATACAGAAATCCCAAAACTCGTGAAGAAATTGCGTTTAACACACTTTTCATGAAAGAAAGAGTCATAATCTCAGAGTCATAATGGTTAGAGTAAAACTAGACAGAGTTGCATCTGTTATTATTAGTTGTGCTGTACTTCATATTATATCAAAATATTTAAATGATCCACTTCCTGTCGATAAAGAAGAAGATGTCATGAATGACGAAGAAGAAGAGCAATAAAATGTAGAAAATGTCGCTGAAAATGTTATGAGAAGCGGACTTCAACGGAGAGAAGATATCAAACATTTAATTTACCAAATATACATTTAATTATATAAATTGTTATAGTTATAAATTCAAAATGATATTCAAAAACTCTTAAAACAAATAAAAATATACAGGGTGTGTACCTTAAAAAATATATCATATTTCATAATTTATAACATTGTATATATTTTATCTAAATATAAAGAAGTTGAAATTTCGGGATCTTCGCTTTCGGGATCTTGGGTTTCGGGTAGACTTTGACGTAGCTTGTACAATAAAAGTTGTTCTCGCTCGATCTGCATGCGCGTAAGTTTTACCTGCTCAAAAAGAACCAGTCTTTGTAGATCTGCTGTGCATAATTTTGCAGTCTCATCTGTTTCTTGCTCTTCCAGCTTATTTATTTTTTCCTGTGATGGTGTAATATAAGAGGAAGGAGGAGGAGGTCTGACTAAAACGTGTCTTGTCTTCGCTGGTTTTTGCATTTCTACATTTTCCAATGGCTTCAATCCCGTTGTTGCCGCTCCAGGAATTTTATGCAATGTTGGGTTTTCTCATCTTTATCTATAATGTCCAGCATTTTTCAGCAATCTTTCAAAATAATTTTTTTATTTCCAGTTGCTTTAATATCTGTTTTCTTTTTTAATTCGTTTTTCATATTTTGAATCTTTTTTTTTTTCAATTGTTTTACATTACTTAATACTTTTGCCATAAATCGTTTGGTATGATTCCTGCATTTTAATTAAGGAAATTTCCTTATTTTTTCTTATTAATGGCAACTGCAATTTATCAAATAAAACTTTGCGATTAGATAAAGCCTATATGAAGCGCAAATTGCCACTTTATTCTTCACCGACTTCGGAGTCAAGAGATTCACTGTCGTACTCGGAACTCGTTTTAACACTTTTAGAAACGTGTGTCTGCTAATGGTTGTAATAAATAACTAAATAAACTGAAAAATCTGTTGACAAAAATAGAATACGGCCGGTTTTTAAAGTTTTTTTCTAGATTTGTGTTTCCTGTTGTTAGTTTGAACTTAAATTTTTTAGTATACACTTATAAGTATAAGCAAAATATTATTCACAAAGTTTTCAGAATGTACTTAAACTTATAGCAGAATCTAATACGATTGTACTTATACTATTGTTACGTAAAAATATGAGTCATATTAAAAACCTGTAAACATGTTTATTACTAATATCTTTATTTATTCGAGTATTTTCTAGGTCATGAATACCTGACACACGATGTTATAAAAACAAAGTTCGAGGCGAGTCGATGGGAAATCCAGTTTGCCCTTACCGTCTTCGCCGTCCAGTCTAGTCAAGAAGGTTTTCGACTTTTCGAGATAACGGCGATTTATGTATATAAATAAAACATTTTTATATCGAGGAACAGTTAATTTTGAAGACGCGCTTGCGATTTTAATTATTACGTTCGCCTAAAATAAATTATGTATTATTAGTGGTTAATAAACTTATATAAATTATCGTGCTTTTTAATAAATTAGAGTAAGAACAATATAATAAATTAGTAAAGAATTCATAAATACAATCGAACAAAATATAAATAATTATAAATAAATAAAAGACATTACATTGGTGTCAAAAGTGAATATAAAATAAATTGTGAAAATGACTACGATTATGAGCTCACAGTGACGAATTTAAGAAGACATCTTGAGGATAGAGAATTAGCTTCTACCGGGAAAAAGGCTGAGTTAGTCCAACGACTAAAGAACGCTTTGGAGCAAGATGGTTTAGATCCAGAAACTTATATATTTGAAGACAAACATGATGCTGTCCTCTCGTCGATTTCGAAAGTTTCTGGTGACATCGCATCATTGGAGAACAAAGTTTCTGGCGATATTTCAAAAGTTTCTGGTGACATCGCATCATTAGAGAACAAAGTTTCTGACGATATTTCGAAAGTTTCTTCTGATGTAGCCAAAGTTTCTGGTGATGTAGCCAAAGTTTCCGGCGACATCGCTTCGTTGGAAGACAAAGTTTCTAACGAGATTTCTTCGCTGGAAAGCAAAGTTTCTGCTAACATCTCTTCGGAAATCTCTAAAGTCACTTCTGAGATGTCTGCCCTGGACGATAGAATATCTTCGTTAAAAAACCAAGTTGCTGCCGATATGTTGGCCTTCGAAGAAAAGATATGGAAAGAGATGGAAAAGAAGCTGGAGGAAACAGGGACGGCAGAGAGAGGAAACAATCCAATTACAGTAGAGACAAAAGAAGACGAGACGAAATGTAAGTTGGAAATACGGCCGAAATTTGAAGGAAGTGGAGATTCTGTCCATGTGAAAGTCCCAACTTTCGACGGAAAATCGTCATGGAATAACTACATGAAACAGTTCGAATCAGCTGCAAGAGCGAATGGATGGTCTGAAAAAGGAAAGGCTGTAAACCTGACTATCGCTCTTCGAGGAGATGCCTTAGATGTGCTTCAGACCATAGCCGTAGAAGAGACGGATGATTTCGAACAACTTAAAAAGAGGATAAATATGCGATATGGCCACGAACATTTGGAGCATGTATATCAGTCGCAGCTTAAAAATCGTAGACAGAAGAAAGAGGAGGTTCTTCAAGAATCTGAGGTAGATATTGCCAGATTAGTACGATATGCTTATCCAACAGCTCCCGAAGACATGATGGAAAAATTGGCCGTTCAAACGTTTATTGATGGTCTTCGTGATCATGAAATAGAGAAGAACACTACGATTAGCTCGTCACAAGACGCTGGTTGATGTCTTATCCGCCGCCCTCGAATACGAGTCAGCTACGCAGGCCTCTGGCGGGTACAGTAAAGTTAGGACTGTAAAAGAGGAAGAAGATGAAGATAAACTTGACCAGCTCGTCAATATGATGAGAAGTATTACATGCAAGAAAACGAAGACTATAAAATCGAGAAACTCACCATCAGGAAAACTAGAACGGGTCGGCCTTAGGGGGGCAGCTTCGACCCAGAACTTTTCCAAAGACCCTCTCATACTAATAGCTTCTTTGAAATGTCGTGAAGATAGTGTATATGTAGATGGAGAAATAAATGGTAAAAAACATGCGTTGTTGCAGGACAGTCTCTGAATCAGATTGAGAAAAGGAAATTAAGGGAATTTCTTCGGCAGTATCGTGATATTTTCGTACCGAAAGGAGGAAAGCCGGGAAGAACTACCGTTGTTAAGCATAAAATTGATACTGGTAATGCTAAGCCAATTCGTCAAACAGCTCGACGATTACCATAGACGAAAAGAGAGGAAGCTGAAACGATTGTTCAGGAAATGAAGAAAGACGGGGTGATAGAACCTTCTACGAGCCCATGGGTCTCTCCGGCGGTCCTCGTTAAGAAGAAAGACGGAACAACGAGGTTCTGTGTGGATTACCGTTTGCTGAACAACGTTACCAAGAAAGATAGTTATCCTTTGCCTCGGATCGATGACACATTGGACACATTGGCTGGTAGTAAATTGTTTTCTACTTTGGATTTGAAGTCTGGATACTGGCAGGTAGAAATGGACCCAGTAGATAAAGAAAAGTCAGCCTTCACCACAGGATCTGGATTGTGGCAATTCAACGTTATGCCATTTGGACTCTGTAATGCTCCTGCGA
Source organism: Diabrotica undecimpunctata (assembly GCF_040954645.1). Lineage (NCBI taxonomy): Eukaryota > Metazoa > Arthropoda > Insecta > Coleoptera > Chrysomelidae > Diabrotica > Diabrotica undecimpunctata. Next base: position 73,283,715 of record NC_092808.1, read on the forward strand.
AATTTGAGAGGCTTATGGAAAATGTGTTGAGAGGGTTATCTTGGAAAACATGCCTGGTTTATTTAGATGACATAATTGTCTTGGGGGAGACATTCGAAGAACATCTGAAGAATTTAGAAAACGTTTTTAATTAAAGTTGCTGCCCAATTGATGCTAAACCCCAAGAAGTGCCAGCTATTTCAAGGTAAAGTCAATTATCTGGGTCATATAGTCAGTAAAGAAGGAGTGGCTGTGGATAAGGGAAAAATCGATTCCATTAATCATGTGAATCATGATGTGAATCAATGCATCAAGCAAAAATTGCTGCACAATATGCATAATATAAAGTGTCACTAAATCCATGTAACTCAATTATTTTAGGATTGTTACTCAGAAGGCACCGTGGAATTCTCAAATCATTTAAGTGACATAATCTAGACTGAAACTGTTTCCACTTATCACTTAAATTAGAGGGGACTTATGAATCAAGTTTTAACGACCAAAGAGATTGAATCATAATTTTACCTATGCAACAACTAGCTAAACCTAAGGGATCATAAATTTTTGCGATTGTAGAAAGCATTGTTCGCTTCGTTATTTTTGATGAAAGATCAGGGTTTTCTACATCAAAACTAAAAATATCTAACTGACTAGACCATTGCATACCAAGAGTTTTTAATACACTCGTGACCTCCTAAATTAAGTACTTTTAAGGGATTGGAATTATCTTTGAAATGATCTAACACCAATTGGCTGTTTGAAGACCATTTCCTTAAATCAAAATTAGCTAACTTCAATATTTTAATCACTTCATCACATCTTACGATAGCTTCAGCCTCACTTTCATATTCAGTAATCAGATCGTCAACATTTAGAATAATTCCACTTGCTTCCGGAAAATTGATTTTATTATCGAATGACAATTGATGGATACACCTAATGGCAAGGTATGGCACACTGACCGTGCCATATGTTACGGTTTTTAAATTCTAAGTTGAAATTGGCTGAGAGGGACTATTCCTCCAGACAATTGTTTGCATTCTTCTGCCATCAGGTTCAACAAGTATAATCCTATACATTTTGCTGATGTCAAAAACAACAACTGCATGTTGTTTAAATCTAATCAAAACACCCAAAATATTATTTTGAATTAGTGGTCCTGAATATTGGATATCATTCAAGGACTTCCCATTACTCGATGGGACAGAACCATTAAAAACAACCCGAAGTTTGGTTGTCATGCTTTCATTTCTGATAACACTATGATGTGGTAAAAAATAATTAGGTTCTGTGGCGTTTTTCGCATCAGAATTATAATCAATAGACATGTGACCTAAATATTAATATTCTTTCATGAAATTTGAATAAAAAGTTTTAAGTTTGGGACTCTTCTTAAATCTATACTCTAAATATAATAATCTTTTGATAGCTAATTGCTTAGAATCACCTAAGCCAGAAGGATCTTCCTTCCAGGGAACTTTTACTATAAACTGACCAGTGTCTGATCGAGAAAATGAATCTTTAAAATGATTTTCAACACAAGCATCATCCTTTGAATAAGAAATATGACACTTTGGTTCTTCGACAGACTAAAAATTTTCTAATTGTAAATCATCATATTATATCTTTGTGAAAATGATATCTAATATGATTTTTTTTTTGGTATGGAACTTAACCAACAATATAACCAAAAACAGTATTTTGAAGGGAAGGTAAATTTTTTAAGATCTATGCGACCATCTAACATATCCCAAAACAAACTAGCATCAAGTAACATCTATTTTACTGCTTTTATATTAAATGAATCATTTGCTAAGGTTGTATTAACGGATATTAAGAAATTTGAAATATTAAATGTATTTGTATTTTTATATAAATATAAGTTGGCAAATGCTCAGTAATTTGTTGCATCACTATGCAACGTAAATTAAACCTGAAATTGTTTAATCTAGAACCAATTTTTAATTGACATTAAGATGAAACAAAATTATTGATGTTAAGCTGTTTGTTCGGGCTGTTAGGCCGTTGTCTTCTGAGATTAGTTCTCGACGTTTCGCCAACACTAGGGGTTGGCATCTTCTGGAGATGTTACTGCTTCGCTTGTATGCTGAAACTGACGCCGCGTTGTACTACGGAGGCCATATTTATATTTTCTATTCGGCTCCCCTCCACTGGTTTCGACGTGAGGGGACGTGTCATCGTTCGTAGCTTTTGTTTTTTCGTGTTTTGGTATCCATGTTTTGTTAATTTTTAGTCCTTCTTCTATCCGATTAAAATTATTTGAATGCTTATATATTTCCAACGCTTCCCGATATAACCGTGGGTAGTACTGTGATGTTTTATCCATCATCTGCGTTTCTTCAAAGAGTATCCGATGTTCTCCGCTTCCCAAAGTGTGTTCAGCAACGGCAGATTTGTCGGTATGTCCTAAACGACAATGACTTTTATGTTCGTTTATCCTTGTGTTTGTGTGTCTTTCCGTGGTTCCCACATACCATTCCACATGTGCATGGTATTCGGTATGCTCCGGCCGTTTCTAATGGGTCGCGTTTGTCCTTCCCCGATCTTAAACAGTCCTTGATTTACTTTATAGGCTTGAAAATGATCTTTACATTGGCTTTTTTAAGTATTCGCCCAATTCTGTCTGTTAGCCCCGATATATAGGACAAGAACGCTTTGCCTATACATGCTGTTTCTTCGTCTTTTTTTCTAGAAACGTTGTTGATCGCTTTATGTATTTCTCTTCTGGTATAACCATTAGAGGTGAGCGCTTTTTTAATATGTAGAAGTTCACGTTGCAGATGCTGTGGTTCACAAATTCTCTTCGCCCTCTCAGCCAGAGTTTTGATGATACCTTGTTTTTGGCCTGGATGATGATTTGAGTTCCTGTTTAAGTATCTATCAGTGTGTATAGGTTTTCGATACACTTTATGTCCTAAGTAACCTTCCTTTTCGATTTACTAATACATCTAGGAACACTAGTTGTTGATCTTTCTCTGTTTCCATCTTAGACCATAAAAACTAATAGACACGCCGTAATGCTATTCTCTCGTCTCGAAGAGTGAAGCCAACATAAAACGATTCACACAGCTGTGGGTGACGTCAGTTTGCGGCAGAAACGGTAGAGATTAGAAGTGTTTATACGCGTTGTAAACTTTTTAAAGTGTTCCAATTTAATTTTTTTCCAACATTAATATTTTAATATGGTGTTATCTTGCAGTGCATTTAATTGTACGCAGCGACAAAAAAAAGGGACAGATATATCATTTCATGGGTAAGTAAATTCACAAATTAAACTTGAAACACATACCAGAAATTTAGCACCTATTATTTTACTTTTTCCATTAACATTAAACATTTCCATTAAACATTAATTTTAGGTATGTTGGGGTTTTTTTTACTAATCTTTTACTACTACTTTTTAATCGCTGGGTTATCAGGTGTTCAAAAAAGTAATCTAATAAAAATGTGCTTAAAAATAATGCATGAAGCTGATGTCACAATTACCAGTTTAACGTTTGATGGTGCAGCATCAAATATTAGCATGGTTAAACAACTTCGAGTTGATTTATCGATTAATTCCAATACAGTATATTTTCTACATCCAGCAACAAATCAACCAATATATGTAATATTTGACCCTCCACATATGTTGAAACTTATTCGCAATTCTTTAGGTTATTACAATTTTTTTTTTGACGGGAATAATACAGCGATTAAATGGGAATATTTGCAAAAATTAGTAGACATTCGAGAAAAGGAAGGCCTTCATCTTGCAACTAGGATAACGCGAAGGCATTTAAATTGGTATAAGGAAAAAATGAAAGTGAAGTTAGCTGCCCAAACGTTCAGGGAAAAAGTTGCTAAGGCAATACATTATTTGAGAAATAAAAGCTCAAAAGAATTTGTACATAGCGAAGCTACTCAAAATTTCATTGAACATATTAATGATGTTTTTGATATTTTAAATAGTCGAAATTTATTGGCAAAACACCTAAAATCTAGTTTACAGCAACATAAAACGGCGTCCTCATTGAGTCGAAGTTGTCGATCGACTGTGTTTATCGACACTCTCGACTGAGTGTGTACGCGGCAATCGACTTTGTCGATCGACAAAAGATGTCGATCGACGTGTCGACTGGTTTTCCGTGCTCTGTCGGTAAAATCAAAGGGTAGTCGAGTCGAATCGGAAGTGTGTACGTGCATTCGACGTTCGACCTTATATAAAAATACAGTAAAAATAATTCAGCGTGCGGTGTAGTCTGCCTCATTTAAAGTCTCGTGTTTTGTACTTGTTGGCAAAATGGAATGGGAAAAAGAAAAAGTGATTGCATTTATTGAAGCTTATAAATTAAAAACAAATCTATGGAACACTAGAAGCAAATATTATAAAGATCGAAACAATATTAAATATATTGTGATCGAAAGCAAATATTATAAAAGATTTGATGGAAATTGCCAGTGAATTTAACATAGAAAAGCAAGTGGTAGAACAAAAAATAAAAAATCTTCAAAGCCAGTTAGCAAGAGAAATAAAAAAAAACAAAGGATGGCAATAAATCTGGCAGTGGCACGGATGATGTGTACAAAAGTAAATGGTTTGCTTATGAAAGTTTAAGATTTTTACGTGACAAAAATAAGACCAGAGAGACGTTGGATTCAGAGGTATGTATAAATTAATTATATTTTACACCTACAATGTCTTATTTATTAGGCTACATAATATTAATACACATTTTATCACTTTAAGTATTGCCAAGGCACTTCTCCTTCTGGTGTCATAAAATAGTCTTTTAACACGTTTCTCACATGTAGAGCACTCGGTGCACTTTTTCTGGGTATTTTTGCTAAGTTTACTAATACAGGTTGATTACAAACTTCACTTCTCCAAGCTCCTGGAATCAAGTCTGTGGTGTCAGAACAGTCAGCATCGTATGTTCCAGGAGGATTGTAAATATTCCTGGATGCGCTTTTTCTAAGAAAATTGTGCAGATAACATGCTGTTAAGATTATTTTAGAAGCAGTAGTCGGTTCTAATAGCATTGGTTTGCGAAAAACTCTAAATACGCTAGATATTATGCCAAAAACATTTTCAGATAATCTCCGGGCACTGCTAACGCGATAATTAAATACTCTTTCACTAGAACCTTTAGGGTGAAGCCCTGCATAAGGTTTCATTATGTTTGTAGACAGAGGAAATGCATCATCTGCCACAAAAATGAATGGGCTTTTTACATCACTCTTTGGAAGCAGGTTTTCCGCAGACAAATGCATTGTATTCTCTTCAAGAAATTTATTGAATACAGTGCTACTAAACAATAAAACAATACTGAAGAATCCTTTGTAATTAAAAAATTCACTGCCGCTATTTATTGGGGCTTGCAATGCTACGTGTTTTCCGTCCATAGCTCCGACACAGTTTGGAAAGTTCCAACGATTGTAATAGTCCTCTGCAATAGCTTTCCATTCTGCCTCAGTTTTAGGCATCTGAAATAAAAAGACCTATTTATTTTTATTATTTAACCTATTTAATTTCTAATTAATCTAATATATATACTCTTGATTACAGGTTTCAACTGAAGTAGATACTTTGGAAGATAAAGGAGATGTGAATGACATCACTGAAAATGATGAGAATAGTCACGATTTTATTGCCACAAATGATTCAACAGAAAACCATCTAGCAGAATGTAATAATGCAAATGCTGGAAATGCCGAAAAAGTTGAACGCACAAAGAGAAACACAAGTCCGAAAAAACAGTTCAAGTCACCAAATCTTGACCATGTGCATTCCAAGAAAAGGAAAGGTGATGACCCAATGGTTAATGATGCATACAGGATGATGACACAGGTGTTTTTGGACAGAAATAAAAAGGATGTCTTTAGCGTATTTGGAGAAGAAGTTGCTGTTACATTACGAAATTTGCCTACCGCTTATGCTCAAGCTACAGTGCAACACATGATAAGCACGATTTTGTTTGAAGGAAAATTGGGCAATTACAACTATCCAGTATCACAACAGCCACCTCCGCAATATTTTCCTCAGCATCAGCTCCAGCAGTATCCTGTTGGTTCAATAACGACTTTAATACCGCAACCATCCCCAGAGCATTCTTCATGTTCTTCTTTTACTAACCCCTCAACTCCGGCAGAATCAGGTACTGAAGATGACGAAGCCATAGATAATTTAATTCAACAACTACGACGTTTGATACGTACATTTATTTGAAAACTTAGTTTTATTTCCGAATTAGTTCACTACATTTTACTACTTTGGTACGTTTTTGTAAGTTTCGTTTTAGTGAATAAAATTCGATAATGTAATTATAATATACCTCTTTCAGTATGAATGTAGTTTTAGTAAAACTCTACTTACCTTTATGTAATCTTGTAATGTGTCAATAAGGGCATCGCAGACTTCCGGAATAATTTGAGAAATTGCTTGTTTTGAAATTTTGAAGAGATACATCAGTGAGTGATACGAATCACCACTACATAAAAATCGTAATGTCACAGCGAGACGCTCCTTTGTTGGAATGGCATGTCTACAATTTGTGTCTTGCTTACAAATTTTTGGCCCGATTTTTTGCAACAAATATTCAAATTCACTTTCCGACATTCGAAAAAAATTTCTGAAACCTCCGTTACATCTGTATTCAAGGTTCAATAGATCGATATCATCCTTTTTCAAATCTTCCATCAGGTTACTACCGCTATACCGATTTCTACTTTGAAGGCTTGGTCGAACCCAAAATCTTCTTTTACGCGATGATTTACGTTTTTTAGTTGTGATAATAATAAATGCGGCACAAACAATAATGGCGTCATCTTCGTCACACATTTTCGTTTCGACTGTCGACAAATATTCTGCCTACCTGGTGTGGACATCGAAGCTTTTTCGATTTGTCGGTCGACAGTGGCGATAGACAGAGTCGATCGACAATGTCAACTCAATGAGGACGCCGCTTAATAAACAAGCGATTTTTCAAAAAACTGAAGAATCTATAAAGTATCTTAGTTTACTTAAGTGTTCCAAAAATGGTGAACCCCTATATCTAAGCCAAAGAAGGACGGGTTTTATTGGTATGATCATTAGTTTAAAGTCACGAATGGGAATTTGGAAAAATTACGTGGAGGATATGGATGGAGGTCTGAAGTATCTTTCGGCCTATAAACTTTCTCAAGATCACTTAGAAGTTTTCTTTAGTTCTATTAGGAGTCATGGAGGTTACAACAACAACCCAACGGCAAAACAATTTAAAGCTGCATATAAAAGACTCTTAATGCACACAAGTGTTACAGGACGAGTTTCTTAATGTATAACAAAGAAACAATATTAGTATTGTTTATAATTACATTTGGGTGTCTCAAGCAGTAGCTACAATTTGTCTCATTTGTTGTTGTCTGTACAAATTATGTAAGTGATACAATAATTTTACTAATTTAAAATTGTATTGTCTGTTTTTTTTTATTATATTTGTTTTTGTTTTATACTTTTTATACTTTTTGTACCTTTTGACTGATTTTTTTTTAGCTTTGTCCATAAAATTGTTCAATAATTTTCAGTGACAATAAAGCATATTTCTAATTCTAATTCTAAAAAGGATCTACCCACGCTAATTGTATAGAACAGACACCTTCCATAATATTAGCAATGAGCACAACAAATACTGTGAAAATGAAAACTGTTGATCATCAACTCATTGACAACTTTATAACTGATGAAAATAATAGGGAAACAATAACTAGTAACCAGGATTAGGATTATACTGTAAATAATTTAAGTTTTTCAAGAACATTGTCATCTTATGTTTGTGATGTTGTTGACTATATCGCTGTGTTTGTCGTTAAGAAAGTTAAGAAAACATTAGATTGTGACATATGTTTGTGTGCAATTGAATGTGATAATTTACAATCTCCATTCATAAAACACAAAAATTATAGCATATGAAAAAAATTTTTAATTCAACCTTCTAAAGACGTCATTCATATTTGCAAAATTGCTGAAAGCGAAATTAAATTTATGTACAATTCAAAAAATTAAACGATTCCAAAATAATGACAAAATTGATCTTAAATGTCATGAGTAACGTGCATGGTTCTGTGTATAACGCATACAAAGAACATATGTTTGATCCTGATTTTGAAACAGACCATTTGTTTAATCTAATAAAGATAATTTGTTTCCATTATTGCAACATTAGATTGTACCACGAAGGTGAAAAACTAAATAATGTAATACGAGTTAGAAGTAAGTCAACAAAAGCTATTTTGTTTTGTGGTCAATAAATTAATAGATTTCCTACATATTTTTTTACCTAACCTGAAACTTCCACCCAACAGAAAACTACTCTCCTTTAAATTTATTTTTGAATATCAAACAAGAAGAGATATACCAACGATATATATAATAATATATGTAGGTATGTACTTTTAAATAAAACATTTATTTTTACAATTTAAGGCAAAAATATTTATTAATTACTTTACTAAATAATTTATCTTCCATATTTTTTACAAAATATTGAAGTTATATTAAAATTAATCTAAAATTGGGTAAGTTTACTAGTGCTTTGCTAAGAATCCAAGCGGGCTCTTGCCGCATTGTGACGTCACTTTCGCGGAAGGTGTTTGCTTCAACGGTTCGGTACAAGGCGTATCTATCAGTTTTTATGGTCTAAGGTTTCCATCGTAAATTGAATATTTAGATGTAGTGAAAATACACAGAGACGATGTACCTCTACGCCCTATTGTGAGCTACATAGGGTCTCCGTTTTACAGCCTTGCTAAATATCTGTCCGATCATTTACAACCACACATAGGAAAAAACGATGCCTTGGTAAAAGACTCCGCCCATTTCATCGAGAAGATCAAAGGAATAACTTTACAGGAACCTGACATTCTTGTTAGCTTTGATGTTGTTTCCCTATTTACAAAAGTTCCACTAGAAGACGTTCTGAATTTAATAGAGGGACTAGTTTCCAAGGATATGGTGGAATTATACCGTATTTGCCTCACTACCACCTACTTTTCATGGGAACACCAGATTTATGAACAGGTAGATGGAGTAGCAATGGGAAGCCCACTAAGCCCGGTCGTAGCCAACCTTTTCATGAAGCATCTAGTGAAGAGGGTAATGGGAGTCAGCATACAAGCCAAGGGTATGGTTTAGATACGTCGATGACACTTTTGTGATTTGGGGTCACGGAGTAGAAAAACTTTCTTACGAACACGATTTCCTGTCTTATATAAACACACTACATCCAAATATTCAATTTACGATGGAAACAGAGAAAGATCAACAACTAGCGTTCCTAGATGTATGTTTTAAGGAATTCGTCACAACTGTAAATCAAATGATTTTGTTTGCAAAAATTACAACGTCTTTTTCTACTTGTGTTAGTTAGCAGAGATCTAGAGCGTTTATCTTTATACTCAGGTTTATAATCAGGTTTTTCCCAATGCTAGATGCATTGTTTAACTCTATCGTTTCCAAAAATCTGCACGATTCTTCAAAAATTCAAGAAACTCATCTAAATGTGGCAAAGATTTATCCACTTCTCTTTTTTGTCATTCACGAGAACTGAATTTATCTAATTTACTACTTACCAAGTAAATCACAATTGCATCCCAATGTTCAGTTGGTAATTGAAGTGTTTTCATAGCAAATTAATGCTTTTTAAAGATGTCTATCAGACTTCTAAAACCTAATGCAGATTTTTTAGTTAAATTCTCAATCTCAAAAAGAGCTTTTATATGATTGTTCACTAACATCCGAGAGTTGTCAAATCTGTTTCACAGAGTCTGCCATGCAGAATTGTAATTCTGTGCAGAAAAATCTAGACTTTGTATGATTTATAATCCCCTGCCTATAGTAATGTTTTTTTCTAAATCTAATATTTTTAGCTTTCAGACTTGTTTAAGAAAGTTTAAAAAGTAGCTGAAAAAATGTTTAAAAAAATCTTAATCCTCAAGGACAGATGTAGGTTGTTGATCTTTTAAATAAAAAATAATGTCTTTCTCATAGGACTGATTGCCTATATTACGAGATTAGTAAAGGTAAAAAAATGAAAAAAAAAATTAAAAAAGTTAATATATCTTTTATTTTTAAGACTACAAAAACTAGATTCATTCTTATAACCAAAAAATGTAGGTACATTCTATAAATGTTTGAAATAATAAAAATATAAAATTTAAACATTTTCGTGAAAATCACTAAAACAACGTCTTGCAGTTGTAAAACATAAGAAAATTGAACATTTTTTGCAAAATATTGTTGTTTTCATGGAGCAGCCATCTTTTCTGCATCTGTTTTGTTTAGGGGCATAATCTGGCATGTGTATTGCTTTTTGTTGCCTTCGTATAACTGATGGAGTAATAGGCGTTCTTCTGTGTTTATATTTAGGCATTAATTGAACTATATCTTCTTCAACGCTATCGCAATCGTTGTCCATATCATTTTGTTCAATTAGTTTCCCTCCCAATTTTATTTTATAGTGTCTCAATTGCCAAATATTTTTACTGCCTCCTTTATTTCTTTCACGTTGCCTATATTGAAGCCAAGCGTGGCAAATAACCCGTATTGACCATTTTTTGGTACGACTACGCGACAGACAAACGGCAAGCATACGATCTACTAAATACACTTCAGCCATATTTTTATTATACTCCTTAATTACTTCTGGCCGGCAAACTTGTCCATAGGATTTATTTTTTTTGACCACCGCTTACAATAATCTATATTCCACGAGGAAAAAATAGTAGATAACATTATTACTGGTTTGTTGTCCATCCACCGTGTGATGACCATTTTGCCATCATCTCTGTTTTTGATTTCATAAGTACCCTTTAAAGATTTTGAAAAAAGTTTTTCTGGTTGAATGAAACAATCTTTAGGGATCCGGTTCTTCATAATGGTTCCAGTTCCATAAAGTCCACGAGACAATAATTAGGTACAAAGCTTTTTGATAGTAAAATATCGGTCAAAGTATATTTTATGCCCTGGTACCAGTGATCTTACTAGATACAATACAGCTGACTCTCCTAATCCAAAACCGTCACTAGATAATTGTGGAAATGTTGAATCCCCTTGATATATAATTATATCACATACAATTCCTTGTGGAGTGGCCAGAACAAAAGCGTTTAACCCTACAGGATTTGGTTTATTGGGACAATACTGACGAAATGGACATCTACCGGAGAATGGAATAATCATTTCGTCGATACTTAACGATTCAGTGGGTTCTTGAACGTGACAACCTTCACATATACTATCAAATAAAGGCCTTATTTTCCAAATCTTATCGCGTCTTTGGAATCAAAATTAAATCAAAATCTTATCGGAATCAAAAACTACTTTTAATGAAGTTCTGATGGCATGATGGTATAAAAGCGTTGACGGCTCATTGCTCTTGCAACAATAGGGATTCTCCATTTCTCCGCCCAATACATGTCTATTTGTGAATACTGCAAAGTTGGCATTACCATCGTAATGCCGATAAAAACTTCGATTTCGCGTAAAGATAACCCCAAAGTTTTTCCTTTATTTAAAATAGCGTTTCTATTAGTGGAATTCACTATTTCCAAAAGAATAGTATCATCAATAAATTGATAAAAAAATGCATCCCACTCCCAGGAGCCTACATCATTTAGTAAATATGCAAGCTGTACCAATGATGATACATCCGGAGTAAATGTGCCACACCATTTATCAGTTAAAACGTCATTTTTATTAACTCTAGATTGCATGCTTGTCGTTTGTCTACCTTTTCCTTTTTCTTGCAATACGGCCACGGCCTCGCTCTCGTTCATGTCCCCGCCCTCGTCTTAAGGAATGTGTTCCTCGTCCAGAAGAATGAGGTTAAGTTATCTTAAAGACTTATCCGAAATAGCTGACAAAGATACACATCTAGAAAACATCGCTGGAATCACTTTCTTCTACATTAGACGAAATAGATCTAGATATATCTTCAGAATTTGTTCCTGCTTCATCAGAACTGGATGTATCGTTTTTATTTTCTAAATCTAGATCATTGTCATAGTCATCACTTGAAAAGTCATCATCCGATGCATCTGAATCATTGAGCAACTCTAATAATCCCTCCTCTGATATTGCTAAAAATAAAAACTGTAACCAACAAATGTCATATACAAAGTACATAAAAAAATGTTAACGTAGTGTTTGCCACCGTATGCCTACATAAAGGATATAAACATTTTAACTGTTATTACTCATTATTTATTTTTTTGAAAAACTATACTGCTTACATTAATTTGCAATCTTTTAAGAACACAGTGAATAAAAAATGTGCTGCAAATTATTTATGAATAAATAAATATTTGAATATAGTACTTACCCTTTTTTTCCAAACAGGTTCACTACGACTGCTTTGTGCTATTGTCGCAAAACAAATGAAATTATGCACGTGCTGTCGGTTTCGTATTTTCAAAATATTCCAATAGAGTGCCATACAGGGATATAAACTTAATACATTATTTTTAGGAGGCGCTACGAGAATTCAAATGTTATGTTCTACCAATAGTACATTTGCGGTCGGAGGTTAATGCGTCATCTTTTAAACTCGCACGCAAGTAATGATATTTTTGAATATCTGTCAAAGTTTTGTTATTATAAATCAACGCCTCAAAAGTATTTTTAAATTCAATACACTTCAAATAATCGGCATTAAAAACAGGCAACTGTATGGGAGGCAATTTGACACCTTCGAATCCGCTATATTCATTATTTATATCCAAACTTTTCGACTCTGAACTTGATGAATCAGAACGTTTTCGTTTTAAAATCGTTTTTGCTCTAGACAAATTCTTTGAAAATATATCATCTAATCTTTGTCTAACTGCATACTGTTGTGGACTACCTTCATCCTGACATTTTAATTCAATTAACATTTGAATCTCATCAAATTCCTTAAATAAATTTTCGGTCTTTTCCGTACATATTTGTAATTCAACAAATTTTTTTAATCGTTGTTATTCGTTTGCGACTCAAAATATATAGTGAATCAAATTATTTAATTTTATGAAATCAAAATCAACGTAACAACACTCCGCACCGAATAAATGACAAATCTTGGTGTTTCACTCAAATTAAATAAATCAGTTAATAATAATCAATATACATTCAGGTTCATGCAATATCGAAATCATATAACCTCACACAAATTCCAATACTCCACAGCAAATTAAACATATAGTAAATAAGTAACTCTGTATTTATAAATTGTTTTTACCAATCAAAATACTCCAAATATATATATATATATATATATATATATATATATATATATATATATATATATATATATATATATATATATATATATATATTGCTGTGGTATTCAAAATTGAAGGGTAAAAATATTAAATGTACGATGAAATCAATATTTCAGAGATTATAGAAAATAAAAAAATACTCCGAGCTGCCTGGAATTAACCAAAGGTAATCTTAGTCATAAATAATCTTTTGTATAAATATAACAATGAATAGAAGTTAACGATGGTTTTTCCCCATAAGCCATAAAGTGTTCCGTAAGCCGGATATGCGCCATGAAAAGGACAATAAAAATAGTTATTAAATAAATGATTGTTCGGAATATGTAAATACCCAGTAGAAATTAAGTGTCATTGTAGAAATAATATGAATTAGGAAAGTTTGTAGGTATTTCTTATTTTATGTGGGAGTGGTATGCAAATTTCTGATTGGTCGAGAATTTGGAAAGTGGTGATGGGTGTGTATAATGAGAGGTTGGATGAATGGATAGAGGAGATGAGAGGGTCAGTTAGTTTCAGTTTCTTAAAGCGAATGGTTGGTTTTCGAGGTGGTATCCAAGGGTAGTAAGTGATAAAGAATAAGTTGTGAGTTGGTGAAGTAATTGTGTCCGACGGTAGCTGATCTGGTACAAATTTGTAAGTAAACTTTTCCTACTTGTATTCTACGTATCGCTGTTTATTTCGGGACGAGATATTAAGTTTGGCGAGAGGAAAAGAGGCTGGCATCATTGGAAAGGTACGTGCATTCGAAGGAGAGCATTGAAGACACTAAATATATATAATATCTTGTTTAATATTGCCAATTGCATAGGAGGCTGCTGAGAACTGATAGTTCATTTTGCATAGAACAAGGAATTGGACAACTCAAGGAGTTGAGGAAGCGTTTCAACGGGAGAAACATTCATAATATATTAAATTTAAGAATTTTGGGTTAAAAAATATTATATCATATTAGTAACGTGTGAATAAGTTGTCGATAGTCGAAGGAGATAAATTTGTTCTGAGAGGGGACACGGAGCTGTGGAGAGAATTGGATAATTCATACAAATTTTTCTTGGTACAATCGTTATATCAAAATTGCATTAGGAAGGATACTGAATATTATTTTATTTGTTTATGTAGAATAATAAGCTGTATTTTAGATTGTAATTATTGTATTATATTATCCATGCATTATTGAAGGTTCACGTACGTAGAACGAATTTTGTTTGATAAACATTGTATGCTAATAATTTTTGGAGGTATTTTAATCAGTTTATTTTATTACATTATTTTCATATCATATTATGTTGTTTTATTCCGTTATTCTTTGGACCTAACCTATCAGCTGTAAAGTATAGATATTGAAGCACGAGTAAAACCTGAGATAACAAAAAGTTTTATATATAATTTTTGTAAAGTTTTAAAATTAAAATTCTTGATATCACATTAATATATATATATATATATATATATATATATATATATATATATATATATATATATATATATATATGAAAATTACTGAGTTCTCGGGAAGAACCGCGTTGAGAATTTAAAACTCGACGTTTCGGCACCCATTTTGGAGCCATTATCAAGAGGGATACGGTTCGGTTCGAGTTCGGGGTCTCAATCTGCCTACTCCCCTCACTCGAGACGTACCAGTATCGTGTTCTATATTGCAAGAACTGTCTCTCGGCACTGAGGTCTCAATCTGCCTACTCCCCAGTGTCGAGTGACAGCCGGTCTTACCCTGTGTGGCTGCTTTTATACTCGCTGTATGCGCGGGAACGGTATGCGCTGACGTGGTCTGAACTGACGTGGCCTGAGCGGTGTGGGCGGGAGGTCGCTGAAGAAGGGGTCGCCATGTTGCCGGCAATCGTTTCGCGTCATCGCGCGTGTTCAAGCTGTGAGGCCGTTTTTCGATTTCGATAGCTTCACGAATGATTCTCGCTTTTAATGAGCGGATGGGAGCGATGGTTTTTGCTTTTTCGAAATCTATTTTGTGGCCTGTCTGAATATGATGTTGGGCTAGGGCTGAAGTGGTATCGGAATGTTTGACTGATAGAGAATGTTCGTAAATACGGTTATGGATTCGTCGGTTTGTCTGTCCTACGTATGTACGTGGGCAACTGGAACAAGCTATCTCGTAGACACCATGGTCTTCATTGGGGATTTGGTCTTTTACGGATCTAACGAGATTGGACAATTTGGAGTGAGTGGTGAAGATGGTTTTGATATTAAGAGGGATAAGAGTTCTACTGATCTTGTCAGTGACACCTTTAATAAAAGGTAGAAAGATTTTGGGTTGATCCGGCGGCAAGGTTTCTTTTTTGGATGGAATGGGGTTTAGAAGTTTTTGAATGCTTCTATTGATTTGGGTTTTGTAGTAGCCGTTTTGTAGGAGTGTTTGTCTTATTGAATTGATTTCGGATGACCTGTGATTGTTGTCGCTAAGTCTTATGGAACGGGAAATAAGAGTGTTGATGACTGAATTAAGTTGGGCGGGGTGATGATGTGACTGGGCATTGAGATAGCGGTTTGTATGAGTGGGTTTCCGGTACACGGAATAGGAAAAACTGTGAGGTGGATTTTTCTGAATAAGAACATCAAGGAATGGCAAAGACGCTTCAGACTCAACTTCCATCGTGAATTGAATGCTGGGATGTATTCCATTCAGGTGGGAGAGGAAGAGATCTAATGTGTCTTTACCATGGGGCCAAATGACAAAGGTGTCATCAACGTACCGTAACCAGCAGGTGGGTTTGAGATTTGACGAGGACAAGGCTACTGTTTCGAAATGTTCCATGTATATATCTGCTATTACGGGAGAGAGGGGCGATCCCATTGGGGCACCTTTGATTTGACGATAGAAACGATTTTGGAACGTGAAATATGTATTAGACATGCAGTGTTTTATAAGAGATAATGTGTCTTGGGGAATTTGATGTTTAGAGTCCAAGATGGAAATGGTTTCATCGATGGGAATGTTGGTGAATAAAGAGACAATGTCAAAACTGACTAGTATGTCTGAGGGCGAAATAGAAAAGTTTTTCAGAAGATCAATGAAATGAAAAGAGTTTTTGACAAAGGACGAGGCGTTTTCGGCTAATGGTTGTAAGGATGAAGCGAGATGTTTTGCCAATTTCTGAGTGGGACAGTTGTATGCACTGACGATGGGTCTTAGGGGAACATTGGGCTTATGGATTTTTGGAAGGCCGTATATCTTTGGAATTCGGGATGATTTTTCTCTGGGTATAAGAGATTTTTTGAGGTCTGGAGATAGAGTAGACTTATTTATAATGGATTTGGTCGTTTTTTCTAGATATGTGGTTGGATCATTTGGGACATGTTTGTATTCTGTGGAATTCAGAAGTTCGGACATTTTATCGAAATAGTTAGAAGAGTTGAGAATGACGGTGGCATTACCTTTGTCGGCCGGAAGGATGACGATGTCAGGGTTGTTGTAAAGTTCTTTGAGGGCACGTCTTTCTGAAAGACTGATATTTGAAGGTGGCGGTTTGGAAGTACGGAGAATTCTGGCGACATCTTGTCTGGCAACTTCGGCTGTGAGGCCGTTCACAGCTTGAACACGCGCGATGACGCGAAACGATTGCCGGCAACATGGCGACCCCTTCTTCAGCGACCTCCCGCCCACACCGCTCAGGCCACGTCAGTTCAGACCACGTCAGCGCATACCGTTCCCGCGCATACAGCGAGTATAAAAGCAGCCACACAGGGTAAGACCGGCTGTCACTCGACACTGGGGAGTAGGCAGATTGAGACCTCAGTGCCGAGAGACAGTTCTTGCAATATAGAACACGATACTGGTACGTCTCGAGTGAGGGGAGTAGGCAGATTGAGACCCCGAACTCGAACCGAACCGTATCCCTCTTGATAATGGCTCCAAAATGGGTGCCGAAACGTCGAGTTTTAAATTCTCAACGCGGTTCTTCCCGAGAACTCAGTAATTTTCATTCATCTGACCGCGGAAACTTATCCGAACATTTTATTCGCCTCTACGGGGAGGAATTTTTCATTCTTACCAAATCTTTTTCTAATCTTCTAACACGCAAATACCGTCTTCTCTGTGATCTTGCTTTTCTTAAATCATGTCGTGACCATCAAGTCATTCCAAAATCTTTACAAGTTAAACATCACACCAAATCTTCATCAATTTCCAAAATTCTTAGAGCCACTGGTTTTTCGCTTCTTAGAAATTCAATTCATTCCACCCGACGCAACTTAGATACAACAAATTCCCAACTTCTTAAAACCTACAATGACATCCACTCTTTCAATATCCATCCATTATTATGGGACACTTTCGATCGTCTTTCTC
This sequence comes from Diabrotica undecimpunctata, assembly GCF_040954645.1. Lineage (NCBI taxonomy): Eukaryota > Metazoa > Arthropoda > Insecta > Coleoptera > Chrysomelidae > Diabrotica > Diabrotica undecimpunctata. Next base: position 73,301,308 of record NC_092808.1, read on the forward strand.
ACCAAAAAGCCCAACACATTTCTGACAACAAAACCCAAACCCAGAAACGCAAACTGGACCAACTTATCTCTCAGCAAAATCCACCGCCCGTTTCAAATCAACAACCTTCTACTGTTGTCCATAATTTCTCAGATATTCACATATCCGATTCAGCTACCAAAGCCCTGTCAAAAGGCTTCAATTTCTCTGTCACTCCTCTTTCCATTCCAACTGAGAAAATTATTTGTCAAACTGAAGAAGCTATTTCCCATCTTCCTTCCGACCAAGCCGAAGTTGCCAGACAAGATGTCGCCAGAATTCTCCGTACTTCCAAACCGCCACCTTCAAATATCAGTCTTTCAGAAAGACGTGCCCTCAAAGAACTTTACAACAACCCTGACATCGTCATCCTTCCGGCCGACAAAGGTAATGCCACCGTCATTCTCAACTCTTCTAACTATTTCGATAAAATGTCCGAACTTCTGAATTCCACAGAATACAAACATGTCCCAAATGATCCAACCACATATCTAGAAAAAACGACCAAATCCATTATAAATAAGTCTACTCTATCTCCAGACCTCAAAAAATCTCTTATACCCAGAGAAAAATCATCCCGAATTCCAAAGATATACGGCCTTCCAAAAATCCATAAGCCCAATGTTCCCCTAAGACCCATCGTCAGTGCATACAACTGTCCCACTCAGAAATTGGCAAAACATCTCGCTTCATCCTTACAACCATTAGCCGAAAACGCCTCGTCCTTTGTCAAAAACTCTTTTCATTTCATTGATCTTCTGAAAAACTTTTCTATTTCGCCCTCAGACATACTAGTCAGTTTTGACATTGTCTCTTTATTCACCAACATTCCCATCGATGAAACCATTTCCATCTTGGACTCTAAACATCAAATTCCCCAAGACACATTATCTCTTATAAAACACTGCATGTCTAATACATATTTCACGTTCCAAAATCGTTTCTATCGTCAAATCAAAGGTGCCCCAATGGGATCGCCCCTCTCTCCCGTAATAGCAGATATATACATGGAACATTTCGAAACAGTAGCCTTGTCCTCGTCAAATCTCAAACCCACCTGCTGGTTACGGTACGTTGATGACACCTTTGTCATTTGGCCCCATGGTAAAGACACATTAGATCTCTTCCTCTCCCACCTGAATGGAATACATCCCAGCATTCAATTCACGATGGAAGTTGAGTCTGAAGCGTCTTTGCCATTCCTTGATGTTCTTATTCAGAAAAATCCACCTCACAGTTTTTCCTATTCCGTGTACCGGAAACCCACTCATACAAACCGCTATCTCAATGCCCAGTCACATCATCACCCCGCCCAACTTAATTCAGTCATCAACACTCTTATTTCCCGTTCCATAAGACTTAGCGACAACAATCACAGGTCATCCGAAATCAATTCAATAAGACAAACACTCCTACAAAACGGCTACTACAAAACCCAAATCAATAGAAGCATTCAAAAACTTCTAAACCCCATTCCATCCAAAAAAGAAACCTTGCCGCCGGATCAACCCAAAATCTTTCTACCTTTTATTAAAGGTGTCACTGACAAGATCAGTAGAACTCTTATCCCTCTTAATATCAAAACCATCTTCACCACTCACTCCAAATTGTCCAATCTCGTTAGATCCGTAAAAGACCAAATCCCCAATGAAGACCATGGTGTCTACGAGATAGCTTGTTCCAGTTGCCCACGTACATACGTAGGACAGACAAACCGACGAATCCATAACCGTATTTACGAACATTCTCTATCAGTCAAACATTCCGATACCACTTCAGCCCTAGCCCAACATCATATTCAGACAGGCCACAAAATAGATTTCGAAAAAGCAAAAACCATCGCTCCCATCCGCTCATTAAAAGCGAGAATCATTCGTGAAGCTATCGAAATCGAAAAACGGCCTCACAGCTTGAACACGCGCGATGACGCGAAACGATTGCCGGCAACATGGCGACCCCTTCTTCAGCGACCTCCCGCCCACACCGCTCAGGCCACGTCAGTTCAGACCACGTCAGCGCATACCGTTCCCGCGCATACAGCGAGTATAAAAGCAGCCACACAGGGTAAGACCGGCTGTCACTCGACACTGGGGAGTAGGCAGATTGAGACCTCAGTGCCGAGAGACAGTTCTTGCAATATAGAACACGATACTGGTACGTCTCGAGTGAGGGGAGTAGGCAGATTGAGACCCCGAACTCGAACCGAACCGTATCCCTCTTGATAATGGCTCCAAAATGGGTGCCGAAACGTCGAGTTTTAAATTCTCAACGCGGTTCTTCCCGAGAACTCAGTAATTTTCATTCATCTGACCGCGGAAACTTATCCGAACATATATATATATATATATATATATATATATATATATATATATATATATATATATATATATATATATATATATATATATACATCCCACTATCGTTTTAAGCTCTTTTCACGTTGCAGTCATTTAGCATCACCAAGAAATGCTATCATTTTCTATTTATAAGTCGTGTATGTTCGTTTAGTGCACCTTTGTAGGCTTGGCACCGTTGTCGGTTTTTCAATAATCCGATTTTTTTATAAATTAAATTTTTTACATTAAACCATCATTTTAACATTGGGAGGTAAAATTACTGTATTTGGTATCATTTTAAAGCCAATAGATGTTGCCAGTGTTAATACTCAAATAATATTTGAAAACATAAAAATATCGATCGGTTTTGGGTCAAGTTCAAATGCAGACATTGAAACTACCTGCCGACCGGCTGGGGTCAACCAACTAGTTTTTTTATATCAATGTTCAGTTGTTATATTTATTCAATTTAGATATTTTTTCCCAGAGAGTTGTGTAGAGGAATATTTTACATATTTCCAAGCTGTTTAATCGAAGCTATCAGTGAATAGTTTAAGATAAATATTAGATTTTTATGGGATTAGGTCAAAAATATTGGTTGTGATTGGGATGAGAATCACATTTTTAATTATTTAATGTTTAACATTTTGATTTCAATTCAGGAAATCGTTCTCAAAAAACGTTTTTTGTACAAAATGTGTATACACATTTTTACATAATTTGTACAATAAACAAGGTTAAATATTGGAAATCGTATCGTTAAATATTAGTTAATTAAAAATGTAATTTTGAAAAAGACGTACAGTTGATTTTGCTTTGTTTTCTTAAACAATCTTAAAAGGCAAAATAAAAAATTTTGCTTATAAAACGTTTTGTATACATTCTAAAGAAAAATAATTTAAATAAAAGTTGTAGACCATAAAAAGTTTTCTATGTAGAGAAATACCAAATTTAAATACATAAATAATTGAGATAATTCCAAAAAACCATAAACTCTAAGATATTATATGTTTGTAGTAATTTATAAATGTTAATAACTTTGTTTTGTGACTAACGACAGATAATATAGCTACTTGAAATCATGGCAATTGATGAGTTATTAAAGTGTGCTAAATATCAAGCAGATCAAAAAATATTTTACAATTTATTTAATTTGTTTATCACAGAAAGCAATTATTTAAACAACTGTACTTGTCCAAACTCGTATGACTATAAGTATTTTGTAACTTGCAATCGATTATTTGCGCTTTCAGTTTTAGGGTATATTAAAAAAACTTTTAACATATTATTAAATTTTTTATTAAAAACCAGTTTGAATAGGGGACTTTTTAGTTTTTAGACCACTTAACGTTTTTTTAGTTTCTTTGACAAGTGAGGATTAGGTTATTTCTTCATATGGGCTATGAACAATTGTCTAGTCAAGTCAAGACTATTATAGTTACCTATACTTTTCCAGTAGTCATGCAGACGGTTCATTTTAATTGTCCCCATATGGAACTTAAGCTCGAGAAAAGTCTTAAATTCTATTTGTGTTGTCTCTTTCCAAAACGCAACCCTAAATTTTTCTGAACGACTTTGTGCAAGTATTTTGTCAGTCACTTCCACCATTCATTTAATCCACATCGTCCTCGCCCGATGCTTCTAACAATTATTGTAATTCAGCAGTGGTCAATCTACGTTTATGTTCACATCTACCTTTTTTAGATGTCGAAGGCATATTATTTACATCCATTTCTTTATAAATACTATAACTCACTTTTACGGAGGTAATTAACAATAAAAACGTTCTACTGGAAACTATCAACTTACGACTTCCAATACTATAAGGCCACTTGAGCCACAATACGTAAGAACTCAATAATAGTTCCTGTATAAGTAAAATTGTTTTTTAATGTGCTTCATTGAAGCACACTAGATATATTTCAGTTTTGCCATCACATTCTTCAGAGTATGTTTTAACTTTTTTAACTTTTCTATCGGCCTTTCTACTAGTCATGCTTCTTCTTAAAACTTTGTAACATCTTGTACACTTTCTTCTCTTTGTATTATCTACATCGCTTTGCCTTAGATGGTATTTTTGGGTGTAACTGGTCATGAGGGTTACAACATTTCTTTATTTGTAAACGCCTTCGCGAACTCCAGTCTGAACTCAAGGATAGGTTGTCGCTTTTTTTACGTTTTCTATTATTTAGCAACTAGGCATTGACTACTGCGGTATTAAATATTAATTCCATTGCCACTTTCCGGTACCACTTCAGAATTTTGCGTATTGGGCTTTGGTAAGAAGCCACTTGTTCACTAAAATCAACACTCTTTTTCACCAAGTTATAATCGAGAATAATTTGTGGTTTTAGTACTTGTGTATAATTTTTCTTTTTATTTGATTAAACCAAGATACAACTATTATGTTTAAATGTTGCAAGGATTAAAACTGGTCTTTTATCGACCCATTTTATCACTCGTAAAATCAATAATGGGGTTAAATTTCATCGAGAGTAACTGGTTGCAACTTTTTTAATCGAGATTTTATTTTTACATGTTTTTAGAGTAAAACATCTGTACATGAATAATTCGTTTCTTGAACAATGATTTTAATTCATCGACCAATATTCTAAAATAGGGTGTTATTACGTCGTCCAGAATATTATAAACTGGTTCTCTTTCATAAAGCATTGGAAATATGGTTTACACTCTATATTTAGAAAAATCTTTTACTGCAACTCTTGTTCGACCTAAACTAAATTAATACACAAAACAAATTAATCTATTTTTTTATAGAAATGCAGATTCCTGTCGGATTTTTATCAGTGCGGCATGAGTCACTGGTGTCTCGTATATCCGGACCTCTTATCGCATTACAAACATAATTCGTAATTAGCAGTGCGGTACAAGATACATTTATGTCGTATAATCTGAAAGCCGTAATAAGACCATAAGACCGTATGTTATAAATTAATATATTCCTAAAAGAATTATCTTGAAACATGAAATAAATACACTAAAAAAGTGCAATATTAAGTGTTATTTAAAAAATGGTATGTCATTCACGACGGGCGTACAGTTAAAAACAAAAGTTTTCAGTGTTCTATTGCTTGATTATTATCATCTGGTATTCTGAAAATGTTGACATTTTTTCCTGGTCTGATCTTCCTCAACTAACGTCATCTTTCTTAATTTGTGGGTTGTGTTATTCAGGTCTCTTTAAGTGTTTTTGTTGGTATCCATACTGAATGATCTTCTTTAGACAATGTACTAATGTAGTGTTCAAATATGGCATTGCGTGCGTCATGTAGCGCTGATCTTAATTGTCTGATTAGTCGATTATATTTGTGTTCGTCATTAAGATTTCGGCTTCTTGGTCATCTAACTCTTGCTCTTCATTTTTCGACTATTAGTTGTATAATATAATTCGGAGTGTTACTTGTGTTTTCTAGATTTGGAATTGTTAATCGTGTAGCTCCATATGAAATAGTAAAAGATGAAAACGGCAGCATATTCATGCATAAAAAAAGGTAACGCGATAAAGATATCTGAAACAACTGTTTTATGTTATAAGAGATGAAATAGTCCGAAATTGCCAGGTGAACAGGGTACTATAAAGAGGAAGTAGAATTAGCTATGAAATAGCTTAAATGGGGAAAAGAAGTAAGCTTAGACCAAATACCAGCAGGAATTATTCAACTGGGGAAAAAATTAAACGGATAACAATATTCACTCCATTTATAGAAAAGGGGGTGACCCGCAAAAATTTTAAGAACTTCTTTAATAGCCTCCAGTCAACAGTTTCCTAATCATGTTTAAAAAACGTACGGAATGCACTGTATATACTAACCCAAACCGTCAACATACTTGTTGTTGCAGTTATGTATTACGATCAACTTAAAGGTTATGCCCGACTCCCCTTGCATAGGTACACAGGCATGCACCCGTGCGGGAGAAAAAAGATTTGTCATAACGTTACATTATGTCACATTTTAACGTTGAATATTTTATGGTCCCCTTTGGATTATAAAACGAATGATCGACTTTTTCTCGCACAGATCCCGCCTATGTAACTTTACAAAGCAAGTCGTTTGCTGGGTATTAAAGAAACGTCTATGGCCATCATATAATTTGACGCTATTTCACGTTCTACGACGCATTCCACGTTTGATACACTGTCTTGTTTAGTTTTCTGTCATTTTATTTGTTAAATCCTATCTCATTCTCGTCACAGCGTCAAGGAGCAGTAAATGTGTGCAGTGAATGGGAGGAATATGTTTAACAGTGAACGTTGGAGATTTTTCGAGTCTTTCATATTTTCTTCTTTGAGTGCCTCTCCTATCGTAGATTGGATATCATTAGGGCGATTTTAATTTTATTTACTGCTGTTTTGAATAATTCACTCATCACTAACTCATCAGGTGGCCAAAGTGTTTAAGTTTTCTCTTTTTTATATTCAGTATAACTTCTGGATCGTTATGTATTCTACGTTTTACCCCTTCATTTGTAATTTTATCCACTCAACTTATTTTTAGTATACGGCAGTAGCACCACATCTCAAAGCTTTCAAGATTTGTAACATTCTTCTGTTTAAGAGTCCATGCCTCAACACCGTAAAGCTAAGTACTGAATACATACTAAGTAGTTAACTAAAAGTGGACGTATGCAAAGAGATGTATGACGTAATCGTACGGTATTTGATAAATTCTGTCACGTAATATGCCACATACCTCTGTGCGTAAATTCGTTTTATTGCTGCCAGTTTAAGGTGTTATTAGATGCAGGCATGTTGAATTTCTCTCCACTATCGTATTATCTTCGTTAAATCCTATCATTTAAGCTCCATATATCCTGATTAGACCTATAGGACCTGAGATACGCAACTAAGGCTCTTTTGACATAACATATATAGGAGCAAAGATATATACCTAAGGTCCTTTTGACGTGTTGATGTATTTGATTTCTACGTCGTAGTATTCTATTGGTTAAATGTTACCATTTGAGGTACTGTACGTCACGATTGGACTAATAGGACCGCAGATACCTAACTAAGGCCCTTTTGATAAACTGATGTATTTTATTTTTCTATCTTATTGTATTCGATTGGTTAAATCCTATCATTTGAGGTACTGTACGTCACGATTGGGCTAATAAAAACGAAGATACGTAACTAAGGCCCTTTTAATATTTTGCTATATTTGTTTTCTATCTCATTGTATTCTATTAGTTTAATTCTATCATTTGAGGTATCGTGCGTCACGATTAGACTAATAGGACCGAAGATACATAACTAAGGCCATTTTGACATGCTACTTTATTTAATTTTTATACCTCATTGTATTTTATTTGTTAAATCCTTTCATTTGAGGTGCTGTACGTCATGATTGGACTAATAGAACTAAAGATACACAACTAAGGCCCTTTTGACATTGTTCTGTATTTGATTTTTGTATCCCATTGTATTCTCTATGTTAAATCCTATCATTAGAGGTACTATACGTCACGATTGGACTAATAGGACCGAAGATACGTGACTACGGCCCTTTTGACATGTTGCTGTATTTAATTTTTTTATTTCATTGTTTTCAATTCGTTAAATCCTGTCATTTGAGATACTGTACGTCACGATTGGACTTATAGAAACGAAGATATATAATTAAGGCCTTTTTGACATGCTGCTATATTTGATTTTTCTGTCTTATTGTATTTTATTGATTAAATCCTATCATTTGAGGGGCTGTACGTCGCGACTGGACCAATTGGAGCGAAGATACCATAGGTAGTTGCAATATATCATATCCCGTTACTTTTAACCAACCATGATGCCAGAATGATTTGTGGATGAAAAGAATATATATATATATATAGTCTTAAATTTACTATTTCATTGTGGGTAATATTATATTCAACAGCGATGCCAAATTTCTGATGCTAAAATGATTGATAATGAAAGTGGGATATACATTTTCATGTATATAATGGCAGCGAGTAAACGGTAAAACCCTGAACTAAATATATATAATATTTTCACTGTACCATCATTTTAGACTCAAACATTTTCTGGAATAAACTTGTATAACTCAGTAAGGGATAAAAAGAGAAAGCGGATATTTTAAAATATCAACACGGTATCAACACTCTAATCAATGAGATGGTTAAAATTCTTGTAACAAGTACAGGAAAAAAGTTACTAAGGTCTTGTAAAGTAGCGTCGATATACAGATGCTACTTTGCAAGTCGATGCTAAATTGATGGTAAAAGCATAATGTATAGATGCGAAAATGATAGTATGATATATATATATATATATATATATATATATATATATATATATATATATATATATATATATATATATATAATAAAGTTTTATTTTGAGGTTGCAGTCATTAATAGGGCAGGAAAGTAAAACTCTTTGTTCTTTATTCAAGCTTTCGCAAAATTTATTTGCTTCTTCAGGATATGCTAAAATATGGTATCAGTAAATACAACGAAATTAGAACTAAATAGCATTGTATAAAACTAGTAAAAAAACTTACAACATGAGGTTAATCCATTAAATTTTCAAATTTGCAAAACATTAAAACTTAACTTATTTTAAAAATTATACAGTTATGTAAGTACAATATTCCAATTTAATTTAATTTTGTAAAAATTCATTTTGTCATTGATTGTTTGATTTATGTCAGAAAGACACTCGTTTCTGTTTATTATATTTTTTGTTGTTGATAACTAGCTCTTGATTGTTATTATGGTTACGTACAAAGTGGCGCCAAATATGAATATTTAAATTTTTTGAAATTCTAATATTTATAGTCAGAAAATCTAATATTGGAAAATTATAGTATTAATTTTCGTAAGACAGAATGTAATTATAGATATTGCTTAGTTTATCAATATCAGTTTTTTTATTAACGCATTGATATTTATTTATGCATACCATTTCTAAGAATTCTCTTTTATTTAATTGGTTTTCGCGTCTTAATATATTAGTTTCATTGAAATTAAATGAATGATTTTTATTAATTGCATGATCTATTAATGCACACGTATTTTTATTATTTCTAAGGTCACTTTTATGTGATGTTAGTCTGCCTATTAGATTTCTAGATGTGTGTCCGATGTATGACTTATCACATTTATATTTTTTTTTACTAGTTTTATACAATGCTATTTAGTTCTAATTTCGTTGTATTTACTAATACCATATTTTAGCATATCCTGAAGAAGCAAATAAATTTTGCGAAAGCTTGAATAAAGAACAAAGAGTTTTACTTTCCTGCCCTATTAATGACTGCAACCTCAAAATAAAACTTTATTTTACATAACGTGTCAGTCAATAATACCTGCTTTATATATATATATATATATATATATATATATATATATATATATATATATATATATATATATATATATATATTATATATATATATATATATATATATATATATATATCAAACAAAATTCGTAAATATTTTTTAAGTAACAATGTTATAGGGTGTTATAATCAGTATTAAATTAATAATCAACTGTAATAAATCAAGTTTTTTTACTTTACGCATACAAATTCCTCAAAAAATCTTTAATATAATAATAATCTATTGCCACTTTGTTCAAAGGGAAATAATTATGAAGGATAATAGGTAATATAACTGAAATTAAGTAAATAAATGAAAAATTCTCACATTTAAATCATCACATCGGCGACTTGGTTGACCTCACTAAATCGGCAAATCTTAATCAATTATCTTATCAATGCTGATATCATCTAAATTAATTCGGGTCGAATAGCCATCATGTTTACACTTGATATAATATAATGGACTGTATTAATCTAACTACAATCACTTTATTGAAACTTAACTTTATTCTTAAAAATATTGTTTGAGTGTTGGAGCTGAATTGTTGAATATTCTCTCTCTCCTCCCTCTCTCACTCTTTTCTTCTCTCTATCTCTCTCTCTCTCTCTCTCTCTCTCTCTGCGGTGTTCTTCGTATCATCAAAGAATATAGACGCTTAAAGAAGAGCAGTTCAAATGGGCGATTTGGTTACGGTTTATACTTCAAAACACTCCTCCTGAGGGTGGCTGCATAAACTCAAAGCGTGGCGCCGTGGCGAAAATTTCATAATGAAATATGTAGTTACGGGAAAGTGGGAAAGGAGTACGAACGGGTAACTGCATCTACGCCTAAACAAATTTCGATGCCATTGATTTGCAAACCGTCTTTTTTTGTTGTTTCACAATAAAATCTTTATTTTTAATATATTGTTAAATTTTTAATTTTAAAACTTAAAAATGTATGATATTTACAATATTCAAAGTATTTATTTTTTTAATTGTATAACTTTGAATTAAAAATAGGTTTGTTCCAACACAACGAAAAACCGTCACATAAGTTTTTATTATACTGTTTTTCTGCCCAGAAATTAACGAAACATTTTTAAAAAATTTCAATTAAAAAAAAAAGTATTCAATGAAACTTTTTACTAAATTATGATGTTTTCCATTTCGCCGAAACTTCCAAACTTGAATTTCATCCATAATTTTTTAATAACAACAAAAAGCATTCCTGATTTATTTTTGAAATATTTAACAGTACCTTTTAATGAATAGTATATGTGAAAGTTTTTACGCTGTATGGGTACTATTTAATCTTGTTTTAAAATAACAACTAGTAGTATCTAAAATATCATTTTCACAATGAATGAATATTCTTGAAATTATTACAATATAGTCTTAAACTGATTTATACTTAAGATTTGTACATATTTCAATTAAAAATTTGAATCATAATAATTTTTCTAAAAAGATTAATTTATTAAAAGTTGAAATAATATTATTTTCTCTAAAAAATTTTATAAAACGCAAAAATTTAATCCTATTCTACGACTACGCAGCATCTACATATAAAAAATATCTAAAGTTTCATTTATTGCCCCACTCTTTCATATTTTAGAAGCAATAATAGAGCTGACATGACCGCTCCTTAGTGGTACGTGGTACCACGTGCGTTCCACCCGACTCACTTTTTGCCGACTTTCAAAAATAACAGTGAACAATTCTTCTATTGGTATCATAATATGTCGCTAGTCAAACACACAAGAAATAGCTGAGTTGCCGGATTATGTTTTACCATAATAAATCATAATTTGTCCACTCCCGATACACCCAGATTTCAAAGGCTTAAGTTTTTTTGCCACAGGACTTGGCATATTGACTCAATTTATTTAATGGAACCATTCCCAAAATCTACAAAGGAGAACATTTTCTTGATAGTCATCAAAGACCCGTTTACGAAGTGGGATATCGCCCAGCCAATAAAGATCACAGATTTGAAATCTTCGCGCCATAAAAAAATATGCTACATTTTTTTCCTACAGAAAAGATTGAGTAACGATAACGACGCCGAACTCGTCATTGCTTTCCAATAGTCCAATTTCCCTTTCTCTGTATGTCTGGTGTCTAGTAAAGTTACCCGTCACATAGTGGGACGAAAAAGCCAAAAAGCGCTTCAAAATAATTTTTTTTTTCATATATTTAATAAATTAATTATTAGTATATAATTTCTTATTATTAAAGACGTATATTAATTTCTATCGTGCATAACGATAGTTATAGCAGGAAAAAATGAATAATTCCATATTCAAACCGAAATTCGGTTTTGATTAGCTCCGAATATTTAGAGAATTCAAGGTTTTTTTCAAGACCTTACAAAAAAATAGCCTCTTATGTACTCTTTGTGTAGAATGAACCATCCTCGCAGAAACAACGCTTGAAGCGACCGGCGATTTTGAATGTCAGTTGCGCGCACGAAATCAATTTTAATTACATTTTACAATCATGATTGTATCAACTCGACGGTAAAAATTCGATATCTTTTGGTCAAAGTGTCCTATCTACAAAAATTAAAATTCTGAGACCCGTCGACTTTTACATATACATGAGCGCTTTTTAAACATAAATTTAAATGTACAGGGTGATTCGCGCAGGTCTAGCATAGTCCATCATCTTTATTTTTAATGAAACACTGTATATTTTTGTTTTTAGAAGCTACTTAACAACCTCATCCCAAAAAGTATATTATGGAGGTTCTAATGGGAATAATACAAGGTGGAATTTTGAAATTATGTATAATTTTCGTCGTGACAATAAATACATAAAATTTTGAATAGTATTTTTTTAAATTAGCTAAATACACGCATCAATTTTCTAAACCAAGTATCAATATATTGGGCATTGTATTTAATTTCTTGAAGAAAACTATACATAGTTTCAAAATATTACCTTGTATTATTCATAATAAACCCTATATAATATAGTTTGTTAAGATCAGGTTGTTAAGACGATTTTAAAAGCATAAAAAATATCCAGGTGTTCGATTAAAAATAAAGATGATGGACTATGCTAGGCTTGTGTGTATCATACTGTATATTTAAATTTATATTTGAAAAGCGCACATTTGAATTTCATAGTTGACGTGTCCTAATGTTTTTCATAATTTTCTAAAATAAGGACACAAATAATTTTATTCCGTGAGTGGTTTTCACAAATTATAATTTCAAAATGTCACCCTGTATTATTTATAATAGACCCAACAGGACATAGTTCGTTAAGATCGGGTTGTTAAGGAACTTTTAAAAATATAAAAATGTGTAAAAATTTAAAACAAGATGTTCAATTAAAAAAGTGTATGCAGTATACTCGGTTTGCGTGAGTCACCTTGTACATTTAAATGTATGTTTAAAAAGCGGATATTTATATATAAAAGATGAGCCTCATCATTTTTTAAAATAAGGTCAGAAATAATTTTATCAAGTGATTTCGTCCCTATATATAGGATTGATATCTCGCACAACTTTTTTGAAAAATATTTCTTCTAATTCTTGAGAATTGTCTTGTAAACTGAACATTTCATTATCCTCGAATTCGTTTCATAATATATATTATCCAACTAATTGGTAACACAAACAAGTGTGTGCCAAATTTCCAGGCTATACATCAATTTCCTGAGGATTTAATCATTTTTAAGCGTTTTTGCCCCACTCTGCTTCACAAGTTATATATTTTTTTTTATCAGCTTTTTACATTTATTATTAATAGTGCCAAACTACGATCAGATATTTTGTAGAGGCCTTTTTCTTCTTTGAGTACTAAGCTTTGTTTCTGATGGCTTCCCTTGAGGTTTTTCTAGTGGCAGGTGACTGATTGTTGTTTGTAATTTTTTAAACACTACCTTGAATCCCAAATTTTAGCCGACTACCTTGGAGCCAGAATTTTAACCCATTACCTTGATGTCTGAATTTTAACCCACCGCCTTTATAGCAGTACTTGCATCAAAAAAAAATATATATATATATATATATATATATATATATATATATATATATATATATATATATATATATATATATATATATATAGTAAACTTTTAAATATTGGGGAAATCTGCAAGAAATACTCTAATGTGTATCAAATGTTTCGCCGAACGTTAAAGAGATTAATTTGGCTTCTTCAGGGCTGAAAGAGAATAAATTATAATTAGCTACCATATATTTTCTATTAAAACATTATTGATCTTACCGTAACTTAGAATTGTAGAGTTAGAATATTAAAAAACTTTGCTAGTAACATAGTGGTGTTTTTTGTTACTATGTGCAAAAAACGTTTTTTTTATAAGGATTGAAATGTATGGTAGCTTCGAACTTGACACGTAAAGGCTTACCAAAGGTTAATCGAAAAACCCAATGCAACTACATTTAAAAGGAGGTAATTCTTTGAATTGTCGGCAATAACTAAATTTTTGATTTTTAGATAGTTAAAAGTGAGGTTCTGTTTAAGCCAGAACGCAAGCGCTGACAACTTCATTAGTTCGTATGAATCTTTATGTCGTTAAGGTTCATTGGTAAAAAACGAATGAATTTAAATCCCAGTAAAGGGAAATATTATTTTGATTTTCTTTATTTAATTATATTATATTGTTCATGTATTATTGAATCTTATTGAGACGTATCTAAGAAAAGCAAGGGAATGGTATATATTTTTTGTTAATGAAAATTAATTATAAAGGTATGTTAGTTGTTAATGGATATATCAGTCAAGTTAGTAATCTGTGATATAGTATTGTTCTTGGTATCTGATTTAAGTAACAGGTGGTATATATCGCTTAGATTCTTGATGTCACTCTTAACATTAATGGAGAAATCGTTAAGGAAAATATAAGACATTTCAATGAACTCTCTTTTAGATTTATTGTTCTCACGGTGGAGAATTGTGGTGTTAGTATAGTCCATGAGATGACCAGTGGAATGGACATGTTTGGCTAATGCACAACGGTCAGGGTGAAGTCGAGAATCACTTTTGTGTAGTGTAATACGTGATTTCAATAATTGAGATGTTTGACCGATGTAGGAATTGTTGCAAGAGAGACATGGAATGTTGTAGACAATATTACTAAGCCTATCTATGGGAGTCTTATCTTTTATCTTAGAATAAAGATTATTAATTGTTAGGGCTGATCTACAAGCCACATTAAGTTTAATGTTGTTATTATTATTGCCAAAGCTATTTTCAACACTTTTCAGAATCCTTGTTAACCCCGGAGTGATATCTCTGAAATATGGTAATGAAAAATATTTGTTTATAGGAGTATCCGAGACTGGGTTCCCACTTAAGACATCAGGATCAGCATTGTTAGTCGCGAAGGAAGGTGAAATATCTTCGTCATGGATAGTATTAAACAAAATCTTATTAACTAATGGTGTTGGATAAGCGTTTGAAATAAAAAGTTTCTGTAGGATTTGTAGGTTTTTTGTATGAAATGAAGGATCTGATAGTTTTGTTACTCTATTTTTCATCTGTTTGATTAAGTTGACTTTGGTAGAATTATTATGGTATGAGTTGTAGTTAAGGTATCTACCTAATTCCTACATCTAATTCTACATCCTACATTCTACATCTAATTCCTACATCGGTCAAACATCTCAATTATTGAAATCACGTATTACACTACACAAAAGTGATTCTCGACTTCACCCTGACCGTTGTGCATTAGCCAAACATGTCCATTCCACTGGTCATCTCATGGACTATACTAACACCACAATTCTCCACCGTGAGAACAATAAATCTAAAAGAGAGTTCATTGAAATGTCTTATATTTTCCTTAACGATTTCTCCATTAATGTTAAGAGTGACATCAAGAATCTAAGCGATATAAACCACCTGTTACTTAAATCAGATACCAAGAACAATACTATATCACAGATAACTAACTTGACTGATATATCCATTAACAACTAACATACCTTTATAATTAATTTTCATTAACAAAAAATATATAACATTCCCTTGCTTTTCTTAGATACGTCTCAATAAGATTCAATAATACATGAACAATATAATATAATTAAATAAAGAAAATCAAAATAATATTTCCCTTTACTGAGATTTAAATTCATTCGTTTTTTATCAATGAACCTTAACGACATAAAGATTCATACGAACTAATGAAGTTGTCAGCGCTTGCGTTCTGGCTTAAACAGAACCTCACTTTTAACTATCTAAAAATCAAAAATTTAGTTATTGCCGACAATTCAAAGAATTACCTCCTTTTAAATGTAGTTGCATTGGATTTTTCGATTAACCTTGGGTAAGCCTTTACGTGTCAAGTTCGAAGCTACCATACATTTCAATCCTTATAAAAAAACTTTTTTTGCACATAGTAACAAAAAACACCACTATGTTACTAGCAAAGTTTTTTAATATTCTAACTCTACAATTCTAAGTTACAGTAAGATCAATAATGTTTTAATAGAAAATATATGGTAGCTAATTATAATTTATTCTCTTTCAGCCCTGAAGAAGCCAAATTAATTCTCTTTGGCGAAAACGTTCGGCGAAACATTTGATACACATTAGAGTATATATATATATATATATATATATATATATATATATATATATATATATAGAGTATATATATATATATATATATATATATATATATATATATATATAATACAGTAGACTCCCTCTATAACGAGAACTGAAATGACAGACTAATTACCTCGTTATAAGCGGATCTCGTTATATCCAACAACAATAATACTGTGCATACATATGAATATGTAGTTTTCTAAAACCTTAACTTTCTATAGTGAAGCCATTCGGAGCAATATAAGATGCTAATAAATATTGTTTGAATGGCGTTTTTAAAACAAAGTTGTTTACTTTTATTGTCAATGAAATGCGTTAAAACAAAAAAGAGTTGTTTACTTTTACTGTCAATGATATACGTTAAAACAAAAAATCTGTATTATGTAAATATGTGTAAAGCGTATAAAGTTATTTTGTCATTTTTGACTGCTTTAAATTGTCCAGTATTCTATCTAGCATATTTTCTAAAGATGTGAAACAGTTTTATGCTTCTTCATTTGCGTTTTGTTCTTGGATAAAGTTTCTGACAACCTTCAAAACACGTGTGAATGGTCAACCCAATACAATGACACTTGTGAATCATAAATTTTACATTTCCGACTAAGAATCATAAATTGTAAGAAGTTTATTGCGGGCGGCCCGCAGTTAAAAAGGGTATTTATTTATAGCTACGACCGGGCCAAAACGTAAAAAACACGTTTTTCAATCTTATTTTTTCTCGTTATAAGCAAATTTACCTCGCTATAAAGGGTTATAGTTCAATAGAAATTTCACGGGACATCTAATGTACCTCGTTATAAGCGAAACCTCGTAATAACCGTGTTCGTTATAAAGGGAGTATACTGTATATATATATATATATATATATATATATATATATATATATATATATATATATATATATATATATATATATATATATATATATATATATTGTTATGATGTATTTTTTGTTTGAATGATGAGCAATGAGTATTTTTAATAATATAATATATAGGGTTTTTATCGCGGTTCTCAAAGAATTAGCTTGTAAGTACTTTTTTAAATTATCTTTATTATAACTATTATGAAACACACATATATATCTAACCTAGCCAATGTAAATTTAAAATAAACTATCTTTAAATTGATGTTCTTATAAAACTAATTAAATTCTATAGACAATGTTAAATTTAAACAAACTATCTTCAAAATTGAAATTGTTATAACACTAACTAAATTATATTAACAAAATTTTGTACCTTTCTTTCACTGAATGCCTAAATGAACTGTTTTCCACTATATATATTCTAATTACCACTGAATGTCTTCGTACTTCGGTTATCCTTGTTTTTGTGAAATTTCTTTTTCCAATTATCAGCTTCTACAAATTTAAGATATATTTTTCTTCACCAGCATTTATACACCACCAAGCAAACCAGCAAACAGCATTTATATTTATTCTTCTTTTCAATATACCAATATCCAATTATTATAAGTTGATTTATACTAATCTCCAACCATAATATAATTTAATTTCTTCCAATATACTTTTTTTAATCTTCAATAATTATTTGTGTATAATTATAAATGTGCATTAAATTATATGCATAATTTTTAATCTTCATTTAACTCACTATATTAAACAATTGGACTATTTGTACTTGATTCACTGACTCCAACTAACTTTCATATTTCTTACTAAACTTTTCTGACTGACTTCTTGAAAATTCTGAACAATTTACTTCACTAACTAAATGTGTCTACTAACTTTCATAATGAACTGGCCTGACTTCTGACTAAAAACTGCCATCTTGAATCCAAATCACGGGTATTTATATCTTTTTGGATATTCTAGAATCATCTGGTAAGAGATCATGTTCCATTTCGTTCTATTTCTTCGATATGGATGTTCTCGAAAAAAAATATCTGTTCCATCCACCGACATAATCATTATTCCAGAATGTTCGACCGTAAACAATGGTCACACTCTGCACTCTGGAGAATTCGTTAATGTTCCATTGATAATTTTGTTGACATTTAGGCTTTTCAGATCAGAATAAACATTCAAATTAGTAACTAACACTCTAATTTAATAAAATACACATTTCAAACAATATATTATTATAACCCCACTTTATATTCCCAATTATTTCCTAAAATGTCACTTGGAGAGTAAGTATATCTGTCTATCACTCACTGTATAGTTGGTTGCCTATGCACATGGCTCACTTAAATATATTTACAACATTAAACTACAACTTTTTACAATTATTATATGCTAATTTATTAAAAATGCCCTCACATAAATATATTTTTATTAAATTCTCTAGTATTTAACTTCTTAAAATAACCAAATACTTGTTATATCTAAAATTATCTAGTATATAACTTATAAATTAATTTTTTAAACAATATGATTTCAACACCCCAAAATTAAATTTAAAATAAATAATTTACTTATTATTTTTTTAAATATTAATTTTCTTATCCACATACCTTAGTAATTATAATAAATGAAATAATTTAATTTCCTATTTTAATTGTTCTATCAAATACATCCCTGTTCGCTGTCTATGTCAAAACAGAGAACAACGGAGCACAGTTCGGCTATTCTATGGTCAAACTATCATGTCAAATGAAGCAATGGATATTATATCAGAGAATAAAATATAACCTTAATTAAAAATATAATCTATATTGTGTTCTGTTTATTTATAGACAAAATCTAGGAATTATTTCCATTCAACAGGCTTTCATCCATATGAATTGGTAAGTTTTACACTTTTTATAAAGACATTTACACAATCAATTCTGTATCTAACCCCAAATTATGATTTTTATGGTACCAAACAATTTCCATATGTACAAAATTCAACAAGTATGATGTCAAATTTATTCACAACAAAGAAATCTACCATCTATCTATGAAATGGATCTATCAGTAAGTTATTAGTGTTATTATATTTGTGTTAAAGGTATAGAAAACATTATTCAATCTCTTCATGATATTGAAAAATGTCGTTGATATGAAATATGCCTCTTAGTCTGTTCTCTGCATCTATTAACACATAACTATTTAGTCCATTCTGATTTTCAATTGTATATGGACCTTCAAACATTGGTTGTAATTTCTTACAGCGATTTTCTTTAACATTACTTTTTCTAAGTGAACGAATTAACACTAGGTCTCCTTTTTGAAATGTGATTGGTTTTTTTATATTTCGATTTTGTCTTCTGATATATTTTTCAGCTTTCCTCCTAATTCGGTTATTCACTTTCTGCATTACTTGTTCTAACATATCCTGATTATATTCACTAATCCACTTTCTGTTTCCTATATGGCCAAACATTAAATATTCTGGTACTTCCTCTGTATTCAAATTATGTGTATTATTTAAAAAATACTCTACTTGTGGTATATGTTGCTGACAAGTTTCGTGTTGATTTTGGCACAGTATCCTTAAATATTTTATAACTTCTTTAATATATCTTTCTGCAGGATTTGCCTGAGGATGTCTGATACTTGTAAAATGAATGTTGATTCCCTTTTTCTCACAAAATGTCCGAAATTTTTGGTTGTTAAAATGTGTAGCATTATCTATTATGCAATTTCTAAATGGTCCTATTTCTTCGAAAAATTGATTAATATATAATTTTAATGTTTTAACATTTGTTCTGGAGCAGGGATATAGTTTAATAAATTTTGTATATAAATCAACTATCACTAGTATATGCTTGTTTCCTGTTGGACTGAGAACTAAATTTGAAATAAAATCCATGGAAACTGTATTTAGTTTTTCATATACAACATTAGATTTATATGTGTTCTGGTTTTTGAAATTCTTTTCTTTGTTTAGTTGACATATTGGGCATTGGGTAGTAATTTCTTTTGCTATACTTATGTCATTCTTTGCAAAATAATTGTCCCTAAATAGCATCCATAGCTTTCTTGAACCAATATGCATATAATTGCTATGTAAATTTTTCAATATTTTCTTTGCTAAAGTTCTAGTTATTACATATACTTCTATGCCATTTATTATTTTATAATAAACTCCATCTTTCTTCAGGACTTTTTGTTTTTCACTCAAATTGATCTGATCTCTTATAATTTCTTCTTTAGAATATAATCCAGTACTTTCTACTAATTGATTTAATCCAATTTTTATTGTTCGCTGCCCTTTTTGTGGTGTATTTTCTAACCTTGATAAAGCATCTGCCACTATATTGGATTTTCCAGAAATGTATTTGATTTCAAAGCAGTATTCACTAAGTATTAGACTCCACCGATGTATTCTACTGTTTCCATATTTGTTATTTAATATAGACGTTAAAGCTTGGTGATCTGTTTCTATTGTAAATTCATTACCCAACAAATAAAATCTTAATTTTGTGACACAGTGTATTATACTTGCTAGTTCTAATTCTGAAACTGAGTAACCCTTTTCATGTGGCTTTGTAATTCTTGAAATGAATTGTATTGGGTATTCGACCCCATCATGTATTTGTAATAATACCCCTGATAATCTCTCTATTGATGCATCTGTTCTTAATATGAATGGCTGTGTGTAGTCAGGATAGTATATTTTCAAATTTGACAGAAAAATGTTTTTAATTTCTTGGAATGCTAGTTCTCTTCTCTGATCCCATCTCCATTTTACACCTTTTCTCAGTAGTTCAAGTAATGGAATTTCTTTTATACTTAGATCTGGTATCATCCTTTTATAATAATTAATTATTCCAATAAACCCTCTTAAAGTTCTTAAATTGTGTGGTGTTTTATATTCCTGAATGACTTGTGTCCGTTCTGGATCCATTTCGATTCCCTTAGTGTTAAGTTTATAACCTAGATATATGACTTCTTTTTGAAAAAATGTACATTTTTCTTGATTTATTTTTAGTCCAACTTTGTCTAATCTATTTATTATAATTTTTAGGTGTTTCTCATGATCTTCAGCCGTTTTAGAAAAAATTAATATATCATCAATGTAGTGAATTACAAAATGTTCATATTGATCCAAAATATCATGAAGACATCTACATAGAGCACTACAAGATGATTGAAGTCCAAATGGTACTACTTTGAATTGATATACTACTCCATCTATCTGAAATCCTGTATACTGTCTACTTTTTCTTTCTAGAGGTATTAACCAGAAACTATGCTGTAAATCGATTTTAGTGAAAAATAACATTCCTGTAATTCTTCCTAATATTCCATCTATACTCATTGGTGCTTCAAATTGCTTTTCAGTAATCTTGTTAATATTCCTTGCATCCAAACATAACCTGATTTCACCTGATCTTTTTCGTACTACTACTATGGGGTTAATAAAACGTGTGTCTGCCTTCTCAATGATCCCATCTTCTAACATATTATTAATTGTTTTGTTTACTTCTTCTCTGTATTTATATGGTATTGGGTATAATTTTGTTTTAAAATCTTTTTCTTCTTTAACTTTTATACTATGGATATAATTTTGTGCAATTCTATTTTCTTTATTGACAAGTCCCTTGTGTTGCTGTAATATGGAAACGACTATTGATTTATATTCTTCAGGGCAATTTAAAACTTTCATTATATCTTCTTCTTTACAAATAAAATTATTCTTCATTATGTACTCATTATTCCTTGCTTCCAATTTTACGCACTCCGCTTCGTAGGCATCCATCTGCTTAAAATTTCCATTCCTTAAATATTCACTACAATAATTATTCTTTACATTCTTTTGGGACATTTCCCTATCATCAAAATACATTTCTTCTTCATAAACATCATTATTTTCTTTTAATAATATCCTATCAACTCTTATTCCTTCTTCCACCTCATCTTTCTGCATAAATTTAATTATTTGCCCTTCCAAAGTTACCATTTTTTCTTCAAAATCTATCTTTACTTTCTTCTTTTCCAATTCATCATTTCCCATTAATATATCAACACATAAATCCTTGACAATAAATCCTTGCATATTAATTTCTTTATTAAGAATATTAATTTTAAAATTGGCTAGTTTATCAATTTCACCCAACTTCTTATTATTTGCACCAATAATTTTAATTTTTGGAATCTTTATTATATCTGATAGTTTTAATGTATTAAAAATAAAATTCTCCGAGACTAAAGTACTTTCTGAACCAGTATCTATCATAACTTTAATCATTTTATTTTTGGCCAAAGCATTTATATAAATTAAATTAATAGATTCATTAATTTTATCTTCATCTAAAGAAATAAATTCAGAAGGTTTTTCATAATAGCAATGGCCTAACTTGTAATTCAGAAAGTTTACTGCACAAAATTTTGATTATTAGAATTGTCAGATTGTATCTGACCACTTGGATCTGATGTCCTATGTCTTTCCCTACTATGACTTCTACTCACATTTTCTTGCCTTGTACTATTTCGTTCCCTGTCTTCGCAGCTTCTATTCCTTCGAACACAATTTACCTGTCTGTTATGGTTAGGTCGCTCTGTATTTCTTCTATTGTTAAAATCTTGTCTATTATTATTAGTACTGTTATTAAAATGTTGTCTATTATAACTAGTATTGTTATTACAATTCTGTCTATTTTGATTACTGTTATTATTATTAAAATTTTGTAAATTATTACCATATCTATAATCATTGTTATATGATTGTCTATATTGTTGATTATCATTTTTATTATATTGAAAGTTATTATTGTTTTTTCTGTTGTTATTATTACTTGTCATATTGCCTCTTTGTATTCTTTGAATAAAATTAATAAAACTATCTATTGTTTGAATATTTTGTACAGTTACTGTTTGCACCACATCAGCATCAAAATGTCTAGATACATTTAAGACTGTTTCATCCTCTCTAAGTGGTGGTTCTAAATATTTTGCAACTGTTATCAGTTTCAATGCATAATCTACCATATTTGATTTTAAATTGTGATTATACTTTCCAAAATATAGAATTTCTCTAAACTTGGCTTGCTCTAGTTCACCCCAATAATAATTTAAAAATTTATTTTCAAATGTTTGAAAATTATCTAAATCATTTTCAATACTAGCAAACCAAGTTGCTGCATTGTCATTTAATGTCATTCTAATATAATCTTTAATATCATTAATATTATTCACAAATCTTAATTTATGTTTTAAACTATTTATGTATACTCTAGGATGCAAATTTTTTATATTACCAGAGAATTTAATCCCAGTCTCATTTGTTAAATTTAAGTAAGGTCTCCCTATGTCTCTCATTTGTGAAATATCATCTAGTCTCTGTTCCACATTTCTTATTTGATTACAATTTATTTGGATATTTTGTTGTATATCGTCTAATTTTTCTTCTGTGTTTCTCCTGTCTTCGTTAATTTTTACTTCTAAGTTACATTTTTGCAACTCTATTTTCTGTTCTATATCTATCTTATTATCTTGAATAATCCTCTTTACTTCTGTCCTCTCATTGTCTATCCTTTTCTTGTAGTCATTCCGTATACTTTTTATTTCATTTGCTACTTTTTTCTCTGCAGCTTCAAGTTTTTTATCCATTTGTTTTACAATTTTATTATTATTATCTTCTATTTTCTTTTCTAATTTTCTATAATTCTCTTCCAATTTCTGTTCCATTTTTTTCATGTCTTCTTTGACTTCTTTTGAATTCTCTTCCAATTTTTTTATGTCTTCTTTGATTTCTTTTGAATTCTCTTCCATTTTCTGTTCCATTTTTTTCATGTCTTCTTTGACTTCTTTTGAATTCTCTTCCAATTTTTTTATGTCTTCTTTGATTTCTTTTGAATTCTCTTCCATTTTCTGTTCCATTTTTTTCATGTCTTCTTTGATTTCTTTTGAATTCTCTTCCATCGTCTTGTTCATCTGCATCATTAATGACATCAAAGCTGCCATATTGACATTTTCCTCTCTTTCTGGATTCATTTCTGCAGTATCTTGTGGAACTTGAACTAAACTCTCCTCTTGTGTAGGTTGTGTTTCTACTTCCACATCTTCTTCATTCTTTTTGCTTCTTGTACCTTTCTTTCCTTGAGACATTTTGAGACTTTACTTGTTCAAATATAATTAAAAATAAAATCTATAATTTTTCCTTTCTACTGATAATTAATTTAATTATATGAGAGCACTTATCTTCCCAAACTAATTCTTTTAAATAGAGAGCCACCGCGTTGGGTGCCAAATTGTTATGATGTATTTTTTGTTTGAATAATGAGCAATGAGTATTTTTAATAATATAATATATAGGGTTTTTATCGCGGTTCTCAAAGAATTAGCTTGTAAGTACTTTTTTTAAATTATCTTTATTATAACTATTATGAAACACACATATATATCTAACCTAGCCAATGTAAATTTAAAATAAACTATCTTTAAATTGATGTTCTTATAAAACTAATTAAATTCTATAGACAATGTTAAATTTAAACAAACTATCTTCAAAATTGAAATTGTTATAACACTAACTAAATTATATTAACAAAATTTTGTACCTTTCTTTCACTGAATGCCTAAATGAACTGTTTTCCACTATATATATTCTAATCACCACTGAATGTCTTCGTACTTCGGTTATCCTTGTTTTTGTGAAATTTCTTTTTCCAATTATCAGCTTCTACCAATTTAAGATATATTTTTCTTCACCAGCATTTATACACCACCAAGCAAACCAGCAAACAGCATTTATATTTATTCTTCTTTTCAATATACCAATATCCAATTATTATAAGTTGATTTATACTAATCTCCAACCATAATATAATTTAATTTCTTCCAATATACTTTTTTTAATCTTCAATAATTATTTGTGTATAATTATAAATGTGCATTAAATTATATGCATAATTTTTAATCTTCATTTAACTCACTATATTAAACAATTGGACTATTTGTACTTGATTCACTGACTCCAACTAACTTTCATATTTCCTACTAAACTTTTCTGACTGACTTCTTGAAAATTCTGAACAATTTACTTCACTAACTAAATGTGTCTACTAACTTTCATAATGAACTGGCCTGACTTCTGGGTATTTATATCTTTTTGGATATTCTAGAATCATCTGGTAAGAGATCATGTTCCATTTCGTTCTATTTCTTCGATATGGATGTTCTCGAAAAAAAAATATCTGTTCCATCCACCGACATAATCATTATTCCAGAATGTTCGACCGTAAACAATGGTCACACTCTGCACTCTGGAGAATTCGTTAATGTTCCATTGATAATTTTGTTGACATTTAGGGTTTTCAGATCAGAATAAACATTCAAATTAGTAACTAACACTCTAATTTAATAAAATACACATTTCAAACAATATATTATTATAACCCCACTTTATATTCCCAATTATTTCCTAAAATGTCACTTGGAGAGTAAGTATATCTGTCTATCACTCACTGTATAGTTGGTTGCCTATGCACATGGCTCACTTAAATATATTTACAACATTAAAATACAACTTTTTACAATTATTATATGCTAATTTATTAAAAATGCCCTCACATAAATATATTTTTATTAAATTCTCTAGTATTTAACTTCTTAAAATAACCAAATACTTGTTATATCTAAAATTATCTAGTATATAACTTATAAATTAATTTTTTAAACAATATCATTTCAATATATATATATATATATATATATATATATATATATATATATATATATATATATATATATATATATATATATATATATATATATATATAGATCTAGCGGTTAATGTGGGCCCCGTACTAAAACGGTATTATACCAACTCCAGGAGAATATACACCGTGTATATTATTATCTGGGTAGCGCTTTATGTAGACTCCGACCAACACGTAGGATTAAATGGACTCCGTAATAGGTTAAAACACTTTTGGGATCCGTATGTATTTTTTCGCGTACACAACTAAACTCCTCCGATGTTGCCAATAATTTGATTAGTCGTAGATTTTTAAATTTTACAGCAGGTACGTTTTGGAACTTGAAATTTATTTAAATATCAATCAATTTAGTCATCCTGAAATTTCACAAATACTTGGTTAATGCAGTTAAATATTTTATGGTGGTAATTTATATTACTTGCTTTAATTATTTTTAAACTTAAGTTAGTGTCTGTTATAAGCTTGTAAAAGGCAATTTTTATGTATTAGTATTTTTTTAATGCATTGACACTGAAAAATTTATTATATAAATGTACGTTCCGGTGTTTCGATTGCTACGTTTTATGATGTACAATATTTGTTTCATAAAGTAGTAAAATTTAAATTATAATAATTTATAAATTAATGTTAAAATTATAATTTTTTACTGTCTAATTTCAATATTTGGATTTTTAAATGTAGGGAATTCAATATCTTACTATAATACTTTAGATACACATATATTATATATGGATACACTTCGGTACCTCGGAGGTAAAGGACACTATGTTCATTTTCTTACTTTTTCAGGAGAGCAGTTTTAAATTTTTTTAAATTTGTAATCAGTAAATACTCCAATGTTTCTTATATTTAACCAAGATTAATATATTATTATTGTGGTGTGTATAATCGTTTTTCATTCCATGAAGTGTTATATACTTGAGGTTTACCGTTCATTATTTAAAATTTTTTTAAAAATGTGTAGTTGGACATAGTGTACCTCTAGTGTAACTTTTTTTAAATAATGTAGCATTGCATGTTAAGGTCTTTACGAACTAAACAATACAAACACATTAAACAGCCTATACTATTATTTTATCAGAGGTAAATATTATAATGTTATAATAATTAAGTAAAATTATAGACGACAAGTGTTAAAGATGCTCCATATCATCTTCATCTTCTTGTGGGTAATCGTTTGTGGCTACATCGCTATGTGTTAAATTTTGATAAAACGCATGACAAATTGACGGAACAAAAGGCAGTAATGCAATTAAGTCATTGTACTTTTGTTTTGTGATTGGTAATGGGATTACTGAGACTTGATTTAATTGGGCTGGAAACGTTACTTGAAAAACGATACTTCGATACCTCATGAAGTCCACTTCATACATATTTTGATTATTAAAATCGGTCTTATAAAAGAACATTCCAATGTGTTCTTGTTGAACTTGTAGGAAAATACATGTTGACAGTAGAACAAGGTCTTTATTAACATTTTTTTTTCTACTTACAAAAGGAGGATTATATGACAATTTCTTATCGAACAGCGTTTTGAAGTTTTAGAAATCTGCAAGTTCCATATTGTGCACTGTGTATTTACCTGATGTTTGCCTAACTAGTTGTTGCCAGTCCCATGGTGTTAAAATGGCCAAATTGGAGAGTTTCTTTCTTTTTCTTTCGAATAAAGCATGAACAGTGTCTGCTTCCATATGTGTGTGCCCTTTCAGTAAAAACTTTTGAGTGATCGTCTTTATTTGCAGTATCCAAAAATAGCACATTATAATACTTATATTTTTATTTTGTCCATAGCAGTTATTGGTCCAAAGAGTGATGTCCTCTACTTGACTACCTGGAATTATATCGTCAGCCCATTTCAAAATTGACGAGGCAATTTCATTTGCACCTCGGGCCCCTTTCGATTCGTCCCACATTATATATTGTACAGAAGAATCACTGGCATCATGTAATGTAAAATTTAATATCCAAAGCTTCCTTTTGTAGAAAATAATACAATTGTTTTTTAGTGGTGAAGGCAAACATTTTTGCAAATCACCAGATAGTACTTTGTATTTTGGTGACTCTTTAGCTATTATAAAGTCCAATTGTTTTAAGTTATACCGAGTTTTAGATTCAATTAGGTGAGCATCATGATCAGCCTGTACACTGATTAGTTCATCTGCAGTAAGATTATTTTTTAATTGAGCGAGGAATGTACTGCATGTATCGCAAATGTCTCTTTCGGGCGGTTTAAACGACAACTTGAAGTCTTTATTAAAAATATCTGCGTACAACCACTTTTTTGCTCTGAGCTTTGGATCTACATGTCTTTCATTGCATTCATCAATGTACAGTTGATACATCTTTTCTATT
Organism: Diabrotica undecimpunctata; assembly: GCF_040954645.1. NCBI lineage: Eukaryota > Metazoa > Arthropoda > Insecta > Coleoptera > Chrysomelidae > Diabrotica > Diabrotica undecimpunctata. The sequence continues at coordinate 73,329,550 of NC_092808.1, forward strand.
GTAAGTTCTGTGCCCAGATAATCTCTCTTACTCATTTCTCTGGAATAATGACTCTCGTATTTTGGGAATGATTTAATATGTTGATGTATACTATTTATGGTTTCGGTAGGAGTTTTATTGGTTGGCGTGTGTCTACCGCTTTGATCAGATTTTATTAAACCTCCTGGCTCAATTTTTTTTAACATATTTACTACTACTAAATTAGATATACAAAGTGTGTTTACAAACATAACCTTGCACACCTTCAATAGCTGATTGTTCACTGTAAAATGATAGTGTAGTGTATTATTTTTAGATTTGGTAGAATTTAGATCTTTTTTTCTTGATCGAAGAGTAGGTTGGATGTCGATACATGAGAAGATAAATTGCTTTTTAAGATCTGAAACGTTTGTCTCAGTCCAGTATGAGTTGAAAATTTTTTGTCTTTCGTATTCTGGCCATCTTTCAGAGCATTTCATGTGACACATGCAAGGAGGCTTTAACATTTTTGCAGGCATGTCTTTGTCTCTTTTCTGAGATACTCTTTCCCACCAGCTATTTTTCGTTTGCGAACATTACAAGCCCAATTTTGTTTATTTACTACACGTTTTTTACCTTTTTGTTTGCACTTAGTTATATTTTGTACATTTCTTTTAACACTTTTCTCTCCTTCTAAAATAACTTCATTATGTTCATTGAAATTGCCTGCATCACTGCTTAGGGATAAATCGTCCTAAAGATTTTTTTTATTGCCCCATTAATCGCTAATCGTAGGAGTAATAATAGCTTTCTCTTTTACCTTTGTTTTCGCTGGTTTACTTATACGTCTCATATCATTGTCGTCTGATTCTGAGCTTTCACCACTTAGAGGCTTATAGATTTTATCAATATCCAGCTAACAAACCAGCTAAAAGAAGGACTTAAATCGTGTTTTATTATAATTTATGAAAATATTTTAATTCAAAAATAATGTTACAAAATGAATAAATTTTACAGTGAACAAGTCTGGATTCTAAATATATGTATTATAATTCGAAACTACTGAAATAATAGTATTTTGTCATATCTCCATTATTAAAAAATTCTTCAAACATTTTGGACATTAACTCAACCGTCTCTCTAGTTATTAAATTTATTAGATACCGTTTTTTGTTGTTAATAATAAAAATAATATTTATCTAAATACATACATTTTTACATACTGGTTTACATTGCCAAAAAAAGGATACCATTTCTATATGACGGGAAGTGTAGAAGGGTACATAACACTATGTCCGGATGGTAAATGACGGTGCACACATATAGTAGAGGTAAACAACACAAAGTCCACATGGATAAGGGATATAGCTGTAGACTTCAAACCAGGTCTGTAGTTGGTCATTTGTCCGTTAGTTCCAATCGAGACACCACTGTTTTATAGAGTCATAGTTATTGTTTTGAAGTTGTTCAGCTGTAGGTATGGATACCTTTTTTGTAGGTATGGTTACTGACTGGAAGTGGTACCTCTGACTGGAAGTGGACTTGGTGTTTATTAAAAAGTCGGTAACTTGTCGTAAAATTGTCTTTGGACATAGTATGGATTACCTATGTGTAGAGCCAGAAAAGTTATATTCAAAAGTGCAATAATCTAAATTTCGATAAAAATGGACATAGTGTCCTTTACCTCCGAGGTACACACTTGTAACAGATACTAAAATAATAAGGAGGCATAACACCTAATTTCGCTTTTAACTATAAATGTATCGTATAACGTAACGTAGCAATCAGTAGTGAGTCATTACTCAGATAAAATATTTCGGTAACTTTATGGTAATTTGATTCTAGCCAACATATCTATTACAATTATTACATATAATATGTTCGGTCTTATTGTTTTAAAAAATACTTTGTCGCTTGTAAATTTTGTTACCTTTCGTTGTCAGGCATACGAGTATTTTATTTTTAATTTAGAAGTAAATGTATATATAATATTCTTTTTTCTGTCACTTATATTCTTCTTGCTTATTTATTTTTATTCGTAATACTTATAACGTACGTAATAACGTACCCGTTGTTGCAAAAAGCAACAACGGGTACGAAAGATATCAGGTATCAGGGGTGGTATTTGTCAATCTAAATGCCGCCTACGACACATTAAATTAGAGGACATTTCTCCAAAAACTGTATGACAAACTGTAAACATCGTTTTATCCGCGTATATCTACAGAACAGAAGATTTTTCGTATCATTGAATGGTAATATGGAGAACGCAGACAAACGGTCTCGCTTGCGGTAGCGTAATGGCACCTACACTGTATTACATTTACACAAATGATCAACAGATACCAGTAGATACTAAGATTTTCATGTAGACGATACATTGCACAACCAAAAACTTTTGTTGTTGCAGTGGAAAAAAATCTAATAGATGCCTTAAATATAATTAAAATAAACTACGATTTAATTTTAAGCCAAACCCCTAAAATCTTAGGAGCGCTCCTTAAATTTTCCCAACACAGGCGCTTTCGCAAAACTGAACATCCAATAGTGTGATGAAATCCTTGAACTCTGAATTTCCTCTAAATACCTTGTAGACAGTTTATATCGGACGTTGTCAATCACAGAATCTTGTTTAGAACTAAAAGGCAAACTAAGGACCAGAAATAGTATGCTCCGCAAGCTTGTCAGCTAAAAATGGGGCACACATCCTTTCACCCTTAAAACGTAAATGCTTGCACTTTTCTTCTTGCTTAACTGTCTTTTTCCTTTTATTCCGATATACTCTGTACGAGTACTAGAAACCAATTCGTTAAGGATTTTTGCTTAGTTGAGGATATATGTTGTGGAATGCAATTTTTAGATTTCCCATGTCTCTAATAACATTTTTATCAACGTCTGTTTTTCCTTGCAATTCTTAGAAGGCACAGATTAAAGCAAAATACTGAATTTGGTTTCAAAAATTAGTTTACGTTTTTTAACCAAGTTTGACATCTTGGCGTCTATGCATGTGCCCGATCTACCTTAAGCGATTTATTTTCCTAAACAATATATTTATAAGAGCTTTCTTTATTTAGTATGTGTTCTTATTCTATACGGATTTGTAGCAATATGATAATGAGGTTAAAAAAGTTTTCTTATTATTTTTCTTTCAAATATTCGGAGTTCTTCCTTATTTGTTTTAGTCATTGTCCATGATTCGCATTCATGTATTAAAATAGGTCTTAAGTGAATTATGCTCTGTATTATTTTAGTGACATTATTATTAACCGTGATTATTAATCTAAGATATTTAAAGTGTTCCATACTTTCGAAATTATAGTTAACTTTAATATTTTATCTAGATGTATTGAATTGCTTTCTTCTGTTGATTCGCTTGTATTTGGTTTTTATTTTGTGGATTTTAAGTGAAACATTTTTCGTGCTCTCTTCACTTTGTTGAAGATGTCGTTTGCTGACGGGAGAGAGTTTCTTATAAGATCAATATCATTAGCAGATGCTAGGACTGCTTTGTACCTTGAACCATTAATGGATTGCATTTTAAATAGACGTTATTTATATTTTAGTAAGCTGTTCATTAAATTTTTGAATATTTGAATCGAGAATCTGTATTTTATTCAACTGTTTTATAACACAGAGTTTCTTGGCGCCTATCTTCATCTCTGTGTTTTTTTGTTTAGCGTATCATTCTTTTTCTTCCTATGCCGTCCCCATTAACGGAGGTTGGCGACCACATTTCTAAAAGTATCTCTGTCTTTTGCAACGTGGAATAATTCGTCTACAGTCATGTTTATCCAGTCACGAATATTTCGCAGCCATGACTTCCTCTTTCTACCTATTCCCTTTTTGCCATCGACTCTACCCTGCATGATGGCCTGCAGAACACTTTATATTCCTTTGTATGTGTCCCAGGTATGCAGTCCTACGTACTTTTATTGTTCTCAAGAATTTTTTGTCTTGACCCATCCTTCTCAGCACTTCCTCATTGGTGACCCTGGCAGTCCATGGAATTCTCAACATTCTCCGGTATATCTAAAATTCAAAGGCTTGAAGCTTCCTAACTATTTGCGCTTTTACCGTCCATATTTCTACTCCGTAGTATAGAGACCAATAGTTGAGACCAGACGTAACATTCAACAAACCTCAGTCTCAGCGCAGTATTAAGATTTTTGTCACAGAACAATTGCTTGAATTTTAAGAACGCCGCCCTTGCCATTTCTATTCATACCCTGATTTCTTAGTCTGAATCTAATTCTTTGTTGATGTAAGCTCCCAGATATTTATATTTTTACTTCCGTATCATTATTAAAAGAATTTTGCTGAATGTAGATCTAGGGAATCCGGTGGTATGTACATGATGTTTCCATAACCAACGTTCGAAAATTTGTCTTACTGTAAAGTCATGACGATTTTACTAGGAAATATAGTGCTGTTTAATAATAATAAAGTTCAAGCAACAATTCCTATATGCAATAACTTGGTACTGATATCTCTGCTCCCCGATACCAGGTAGCAGTCCCGAAAACATTAAAACTGCTACATTCATGCTTCCAATTATCCAACGATTAGCCAGTACAGGACTATACGCCTTATTATGGCACTGATATTGCTGCTGTCCCTCATAAGTAAATGTAATATGCAAGAAAGGTTTGGCAATTTAATAGGGTTTTGTATGTTAGAATATTATTTCTCCGAGAAAGTGAAAATATCTATTTGCTATCCGGATATAATCCATAGATTAAATATTAGAATGCTATAAAATATGTCATGAATGCCATTAGCAGCAAAAAACGGTCTGATAGTAAGTAATGAGAAAACTAAATAAATTTTCTTTAACATACAAGAGAGAGGACGTAGAGTAGGGCATAACGTAACAATAAACGCATATAATTTTGAAAGATTGCAGCGTTTTAGGTATCGTAGATAACGGTGTCACATAAGAAATAAAATGGAATATTCAGGTAGCTAACTGATGTAAATATAACCCACATAACACTTTTTAATCCAGAAGTCTAATACAAATCCCTAAAATCAGGATATATAAAACAGTGATTAAACCAGTGCTATTGACTGAAAATGTGACGAGAACGCTGACAAAACAATGTAAGTAAAACTTAGGTATTAATTAGATCAGGATTACTAGAAAAGCCATCAGAATTATTTTCCAACTTCCAAAGGTCCGAATACTAACCAATGCCGAACCGGAACTAATGCCAAGGTCTAACAGATATATAAAGATAGCAACGTCATACAAGAGACTAAATCTCAACGCCAAAGTTACGCTGGCTACATCCAAAGGCTTTCTAATAACTGCATTGCCAAGTTAAACTGGGAGAATGCCCCGAGAGAAAAAATGTCCTTAGGACGTCCACGAATCAACAGGGGAGGTAATATATGGTCAGATTTAGGAATAATAGGACTACTTACCGACCCATCATATTTATCAACACATGCCTGTACAACCAACTGCTATCCAACCTACAATCAATACTTATCTGTTGGGAACTATCAAATCCATTACATGTAGTCAAACGAACTAGGCTTAAAAAAAGTTATCTTAGGAAAGGCACTTCAGAAATATTGACATATATTTTTAAAACGTTATTTACGTGGCTAAGTTTTCAATAGGAATTAGGAGACAAAAAGCAGAAAAGCCAATAGAACCTTGTTGCGTTCTGACTATACTATGACGATAACCTTTACAATATAAACAATACTTGAGACAACTGTTTGTCTCAATTTTGTCATTCAGAATTATGTCTGTATTTTTTAATTTGCTAATTTCCATAGATTTTAATTTCCATAGAATCTAAAGATATCTTAAGGCCTTTATTTTAAATATACTTTTTTAGTAATGAAAATACGTAATTAGAACCTGGAATATACATTTAACCTTTAATCTCTGGGATAAATCCATCTCCTGAACAATGGCGCCGATATATTTAGTTAAAATTCTGTGCACTTATTTTAACCGTTTATGTCCTTATCATTCATATATGAGTTGTGACCGATATTACAAACTCATTTACTTTTCACAAAGAGACTCCATATTAACTATACTTATTACTATACAAATCTGATTCGAAATATCGCCGAAAAGTAACAGTATGTAAAATTATTTTTATTGAAAAGTTAATTAGCCATTTCTTATGGGGTTCAAAAGAGAAGCCTTTACGAAAATTTGAGTACAAATAAGACCACCGTAATCAGTTGTACCCTGGGTAATGAATAATGAATTAATCGGCTAATCAGAATCTCCCGTTCAATATGATTTTTGCCAAATCGGTCCTTTTTAGGATCAATTATTCTAAGAATGTCTATAAATATTAAGGGCATATCTAGAGATAAAGACACTTTACTTTACTTAACCTTATCAGACATATTTTCTTAGCACAAATGTGACGTATTTCTAGTGCAGAAAATACATAGAGGGCAAAAAATAGTGTATTTGGTATTAAGCTGATCGCTGAAAATCACATAATAAATGTGAAAGTGCTATCTCTGCCGGCAAAGAAGCAAAGAAAAACTTAAAATGAGAGAGGACAAAACCAGTCAGCTGAAGGAACCTTTTAACGATGTTGAGCTTGGATCCACTATCTACGTATATAATAAAGAATAGTACGGCACTGACTGAAGATCTGAGCACAAAGCTTATTATAAAATTTGGACCAAAAATACAACAGTTACTGATATCCAAAGTCTGCAGACAAACAAAGCAAAGACAAAGTTGTTGCCTTGCTTAAACCTGGCAAAAACTCCAACAACCACAAAAGCTATCGGTCAATATATTTATTTTGTCAGCTTTACAAAATACTTCTCAAGAGGTAAAACAGAAGAAAAACTCAAATTAAAAGACAAAAGTTGCTATAGACAGGGAAGATCATGTACGTCACAAATACTAAATCTTTCCCAACACAGCAAAGATGGGTACGAAAGATATCAGGTATGAGGAGTGGTATTTGTCAATCTAAGCAGCAATTTGCAGCTTACGACACCTTAAATAAGAGGGCATTTTTTCAAAATCTATATGATATCTCCTTAGGTAATAAACTTACTTGTTTTACTAGCGTATGCCTACACAATAGAAGATTTTTGGTATTTCTCAATGGTAAGAATAGCAAAGGGAAAACGCAGAAGAACGGTCTTCTTTAGGGTAGCGTAATGGCACCTACACTGTATAATATGTACACAAACCCATACCAGTAAATACTAGGACTTTTATTATGTATACGACACATCTATTATTGCACAACCAAAAACTTTTGTTGCTGAAGTGAAGAAAAATCTAAATCATGCCTTCAACACAATAAAAATAGACTATAAATCATTTTTAAGCCAAACCCCGGAAAAACTCAGGTGTGCTACTTTAATGTCCCCAACACAGACGTTTTGTATTACACTTAGTCATTCACAGAACTTTGTTTAAAACTAAAAGGCACACTGAGGACTAGAAGTAATATTCTCCGCAAACTTGTCAGCTAAAAATGAGAAGCACATCCTTCCACCCTTAAAACGTAAACGCTTGCATTCTATGCTTCTGCTGCCGAATATACCTTGCCAGTATGAATGACACCAACACATACTTAACACGTAGATTTAGCTATAAATTAGTCATCCAAATTCAGCGGATATTAAGACTCACATCCATACATAAGCTCTACAATATCGTAGCTACCAAGACACCTAATATCCGAAGATAAGTAGCTAAAGAACAAAAGAAACAAAATCTAGATTCGCAACATGTACTTCACGAATACAAGCCCATTTTATGACTAAAATCGAGAAAAACTGGCCAGATCAACACATGTGCAAGATATACCAAAAAAAATAAGCTAATCCTCGCCATCGGAACCCTCGGGAGGACTCTTGCCTGCAAACACCGGTTAACTTGTGTGAATGTGGGGTGGTAAAAGATTCTTCACACCTTCTTAGTTGACATTGCCATTTAAATTGCTCTTTTCTGAAGGAAAAAGGTTTAATTATTTAAACTGAACATGTAAAGTACAGTCAGTAAGCTATTACTTATAAAGATCATTGCAAATTTGACACTAACTCCACTTATATTGATTACATCTTACCCTTAAATTACCTTACCATTCAGAAGTATGTAATATTGGTAAAGTGATAAATTCTGGCTAGATAAATTAAGCATTCTTCCATTTTTTGCGGACTACTATCCATTTTTACACAAAAATATCTATTTTAGCACTTAAATATTTATTTTAAGATAATCTATCCAGAATTATATGTAGTATACAAACAAAACCAGAAATAAAATAATAAAGAAGCTACAAGATATCGTAAAACAATAGATTCGTGAAATAAAACAAGTTCGTATTAATCGGATTCTTCAATAAAACGTATAAAGACATACTAACGTTAACAAAATGCATTAGGAAATACTGTGTGTCTGTGTGTCTGTGTGTCTGTGTGTCTGTGTGTCTGTGTGTCTGTGTGTCTGTGTGTCTGTGTGTCTGTGTGTCTGTGTGTCTGTGTGTCTGTGTGTCTGTGTGTCTGTGTGTCTGTGTGTCTGTGTGTCTGTGTGTCTGTGTGTCTGTGTGTCTGTGTGTCTGTGTGTCTGTGTGTCTGTGTGTCTGTGTGTCTGTGTGTCTGTGTGTCTGTGTGTCTGTGTGTCTGTGTGTCTGTGTGTCTGTGTGTCTGTGTGTCTGTGTGTCTGTGTGTCTGTGTGTCTGTGTGTCTGTGTGTCTGTGTGTCTGTGTGTCTGTGTGTCTGTGTGTGTGTGTGTGTGTGTGTGTGTGTGTGTGTGTGTGTGTGTGTGTGTGTGTGTGTGTGTGTGTGTGTGTGTGTGTGTGTGTGTGTGTGTGTGTGTGTGTGTGTGTGTGTGTGTGTGTGTGTGTGTGTGTGTGTGTGTGTGTGTGTGTGTGTGTGTGTGTGTGTGTGTGTGTGTGTGTGTGTGTGTGTGTGTGTGTGTGTGTGTGTGTGTGTGTGTGTGTGTGTGTGTGTGTGTGTGTGTGTGTGTGTGTGTGTGTGTGTGTGTGTGTGTGTGTGTGTGTGTGTGTGTGTGTGTGTGTGTGTGTGTGTGTGTGTGTGTGTGTGTGTGTGTGTGTGTGTGTGTGTGTGTGTGTGTGTGTGTGTGTGTGTGTGTGTTACAAGTAAAACGGATACATTACCTGCAATGTAATAATCTTTTCATACGTATCTCCATCCCATTCTTTCACCTTTCCATCTTTACCGCATGTAAAAAAGTAGTGTGTCTTTGGAACAAACTGCAATCCGGTTACAGAGTCATCGTGAGCAAAAATACTTTTATGACAGTCACCGAAGTCCATACCCCAAATTTTAATGTTTCTATCGGCAGAACCAGTGGCGATTAACATAGAATCTGAAGAAATATCCAAACACAATACTGGTAGCTTGTGACCATAAAGGGATAGATAAAACTAAAAATAAAAATATAGGTTTTTACAAAATTAATACGAAATACCAAATAAGTAGACAAAGATGAAATAAATCTAGGTCAAATTGTGAAAGAAGGATAAAAGAAAGACGGGAAAAAGGACAAAAAGATACATTATATGAGATTTAAAATGCCTATGTTTGATGGCAAGTTAACTTCAATGTGACTTCTCTTGTTAATAGTACTTCCGGTTTAACCAGAAACACCGTAAATATTTTTAATTCACTCTCTCTACCCTGTATATTACTGTAGATTTTAATAGATCTGGTTATTGTAAATTCGTTTATACTGTTACGATAGATAATGACGGCCCTCTCCATGGCCTGTCTCATATGACTCAAAACTGTAAACATATTTATTACTAATATCCTTACTCATTCGAGTATTTCCTAGTAAGAAGATCCACGGGTCTCCATCGGCTAAAAAACCAGTATGACGTGACCTTCCAGTCTTTTCGCCAAGGGCCAGGAAGGTCGACATCCTTCGACGAGATTCTAGATTAACGGTGCTTTATATATAAAGACGAAAGTTTTTTGAATAACAGTTAGTTTTTGAACATGAATTCGAGTTTTTAGATCGAGATATAATTGTACGTGGAAATAAATATAAATAAATATTGTGATAAATTAGTGAATATTTTAATAAAGACTAATAAATTTGTAAGTGTTATAAATAGAACCTTTGATAATAAATAAAGACAATAAATTAGATTAATAAAAATATAACAGTACTGTGATTAGTGAAAACAATCAAAGTAAAAAACGAGAAACTAATGCTGTTTAGTAAAATTAGTTTTTACATCATTCACATTTACATTAGAATAAAAACCAAAACCAATTAGGAGCTTAAAAATAACTTGATACGAGGTAATTCGTATGAAGCCAGGTGTGTGAGGAGCTTATGAGGATGGACAATGGGAAGATCGAAGAAAATGGAGCCTTGATATCGAATAACCTCGTTCTTGGACAGGACTTTAGTGACTAGGTGAGTATTAATACATATTGATATTTTGGGGTTGTAGTTAAATACTGGCCTTTCAGTGAAACTGTTTAAGATCTGTTAAGCTTTCGAGTTTACTTAGCTACAATATGCAATGAAGTTGTTGTATCTTTACCTTGTGAGGATATTTATACTAATTTTAAAATTAACAGAATTACTTAACATTTTATTAATTTGCTTTGCTTTTTTCTTTTAATCTCAACTTTGGTTCTCAACTATGGTTTCCATGTCTCTTCTATTTTTTTGATATACATTTTAGGTTAGTTTGACAGAGGAAGTGCCTATGTAAACCTTCATCGTATATTTTGGCATAATAGGTAAAAATCTTTCGTTTACACTTATTAAACAAGCAATAGAGTCCTACTAATTAAGAAGGGAAACCCAAAAACAGTCAATTTTAGTGTTATTTCTACCAGAGCTTCTTGGAAGGCATCAATAGAAATATTATATGTTTTTACTTGATCCCATTTATTTTGTAATATATATATATATATATATATATATATATATATATATATATATATATATATATATATATATATATATATATATATATATATATATATATATATATATATATATATTGTTATGATGTATTGTTTGTTTGAATGATGAGCAATGAGTATTTTTAATAATATAAGGTTTTTATCGCGGTTCTCAAAGAATTAGTTTGTAAGTACTTTTTTAAATTATCTTTATTATAACTATTATGAAACACACATATATATATATATATATATATATATATATATATATATATATCTAACCTAGTCAATGTAAATTTAAAATAAACTATCTTTAAATTGATATTCTTATAAAACTAATTAAATTCTATAGACAATGTAAAATTTAAACAAACTATCTTCAAAATTGAAACTGTTATGACACTAACTAAATTATATTAACAAAATTTTGTACCTTTCTTTCACTGAATGCCTAAATGAACTGTTTTCCACTATATAGATTCTAATACTTTTTCCAATTATCAGCTTCTACCAATTTAAGATATATTTTTCTTCACCAGCATTTATAAACCACCAAGCAAACCAGCAAAACAGCATTTATATTTATTCTTCTTTTCAATATACCAATATCCAACCAATATTCTTCTAATATACTTTTTTAATCTTCAATAATTATTTGTGTATAATTATAAATGTGCATTAAAATATATGCATAATTTTTAATCTTCATTTAACTCACTATATTCAACAATTGGACTATTTGTAACTGATTCACTGACTCCACCTAACTTTCATATTTCTTACTAAACTGCCTGACTTCTTACTAAAAACTTTTCTGACTGCACTATCTTGAAAATTCTGAACAATTGACTTCACTAACTTAATGAGTCTATCTTCTACTAACTTTCATAATAAACTGGCCTGACTTCTGACTAAAAACTGCCATCTTGAATCCAAATCACGGGTATTTATATCTTTTTGGATGTTCTAGAATCATCTGGTAAGAGATCATGTTCTATTTGTTCTATTACTTCTATATGGATGTTCTCGAAAAAAATATCTGTTTGATCCACCGACATAATCATTATTCCAGAATGTTCCAACATAAACACAGGTCAAATTCTGCATTATGGAGAATTCGTTAATGTTCTATTGATAATTTTGTTGACATTTAGGCTTTTCAGATCAGAATAAACATTTAAATCATTAAATATATATAAATTAAACATTTTAAACTAACATTATTATTATAACCCCACTTTATATTCCTAAAAATTCTTAATTTCTGTCAGTCACTTACTGTATAGTTGGTTGCCTATGCACATGGCTCACTTAAAAATATTTACAACATTAAAATACAACTTTTTACAATTATTATATGCTAATTTCTTAAAAATGCCCTCACATAAATAATTTTTATTAAATTCTCTAGTATATAACTTATTAAAATAACCAAATATCTAATATTATCTAATGTGTAACTTATAAATTAATTTTTTAAATAATATCATTTCAATATATATATATATATATATATATATATATATATATATATATATATATATATATATATATATATATATATATATATATATATTGTTATGATTCATTTTATCAGCCAAAGAAAAAATTAAAATTACTAAATAGACCATCTAAATAAATTTTCAAGATATCCTGGAGAGTTTTTATGCTATGTAAAAATAGAAAATAATATTGGTTTGCTCTTAATATATTTCAAAGTATAAAATATAATAATTCAAAATATTTGAACTGATAAACTATAAAAGATATTTCGAAATGAAAGTCCATTATCTTTGGATTACCTGTAGTAAACAAAATTTAAAGATATGCATAAATTATTTTCTTTGTAAAATATATTTGAGTGAACGAAGTGAAATGAACAATGCGACCGGGTTTTCCAAATGGACTTGTACAATGAATAAGACAATAGAATCGAAATATTTAAAATGTATAATTCTCCGTTAGTTTTTAAGAATTTGTAGAAACGATTAGCATGTTACCAAAGGGAACATTTGTATTTTACGGGTATTTATATCTTTTCAATCTTCCAGAACCATCTGGTAAGAAATCATGTTCGATTTAGTTCTATTTCTTCTATATGGATGTTCTCGAAAAAAGTATATGTTCGATCCACAGACATAACCATTATTTCGAGAATGTTCCACCGTAAACAAAGGTCAAATTCTCTATTCTGGAGAATTCTTTAATTTTCTATTGATAATTTTGTTGACATTTAGGCTTTTCAGATCAGAATAAACACTTAAGTCAATAACTATATATAAATTAAACATTTTAAACTAACATTTAATTATAACCCCACTTTATATTCCTAATTATGAATTTCTATCTGTCACTTTAAAGAGTATTTTTGGTTGCCTAGTCACATGGCTCACTTAAATATATCTACAATATTAAAATACAACTTTTTACAATTATTATATGCTAATTTCTTAAAAATGCCCTCACATAAATATATTTTTATAAAATTCTCTAGTATATAACTTATTAAAATAACCAAATACTTTTAATATCTAATATTATCTAGTAGTGTAACTTATAAATTATTTTCTATAAACACCAATCATATCAATACCCCAAAATAATATTTACAATAAATAATTTACTTATTATTTTTTTAAATATTAATTTTCTATTAGTTTATTATAACCCCAAATTATGATTTTTAGGGTACAAAATAATTTCCATATGTATAAGACAACAAGTATGATGTCAAATTGATTCACAATAATGAAATCTACCATCTATCTATGAAATGGATCTATCAGTAAGCTGTTAGTGTTGTTATTATTAGTGTTAAGTTTATAACCTAAATATATTACTTCTTTTTGAAAAAATGTACATTTATCTTGATTTATTTTTAGTCCAACTTTGTCTAATCTGTTGATTATAATTTTTAGGTGTTTCTCATGATTTTCAGCCGTTTTAGAAAAAATTAATATATCATTAATGTAGTGAATTACAAAATGTTCATATTGATCCAGAATATCATGAAGACATCTACATAAAGCACTGCAAAATGATTGAAGTCCAAATGGTACTACTTTGAATTGATATATTACTCCATCTATCTGAAATCCTGTATACCGTCTACTTTTTCTTTCTAGAGGTATTAACCAAAAACTATGTTGTAAATCGATTTTAGTGAAAAATGACATTCCTGTAATTCTTCATAGTATTCCATCTTCTAACATATTATTAATCGTTCTGTTTACTTCTTCTCTGTATTTATATGGTATTGGGTATGATTTTGTTTTAAAATCTTTTTCTTCTTTAACTTTTATACTATGGATATCATTTTGTGCAATTCTATTTTCTTTATTGACAAGTCCCTTGTGTTGCTGCAATATGGAAACGACTATTCATTTATATTCTTCAGGGCAATTTAAAACTTTTATCATATCTTCTTCTTTACAAATAAAATTATTCTTCATTATGTACTCATTATTCCTTGCTTCCAATTTTACGCACTTCGCCTCGTAGGCATCCATCTGCTTAAAATTTCCATTCCTTAAATATTCACTACAATTATTCTTTACATTCTTTTGCGACATTTCCCTATCATCAAAATATATTTCTTCTTCATAAATATCATTATTTCCTTTTAATAATATCCTATCAACTCTTATTCCTTCTTCCACCGCATCTTTCTGCATAAATTTAATTATTTGCCCTTCCAAAGTTACCATTTTTTCTTCAAAATCTATCTTTACTTTCTTCTTTTCCAATTCATCATTTTCCATTAATATATCAACCACATAAATCCTTGACAATAAATCCTTGCATATTAATTTCTTTATTAAGAATATTAATTTTAAAATTGGCTAGTTTATCAATTTCACCCAACTTCTTATTATTTGCACCAACAATTTTAATTTTTGAAATATTTTATTATATATCTTTATTATATATCTTTATTATATCTGATAGTTTTAATGTATTAAAAATAAAATTCTCCGAGACTAAAGTACTTTCTGAACCAGTATCTATCATAATTTTAATCATTTTATTTTTTGCCAAAGCATTTATATAAATTAAATTAATAGATTCAATAATTTTATCTTCATCTAAAGAAATAAATTCAGAAGGTTTTTCATAATAGCAATGGCCTAACTTGTAATTCAGAAAGTTTACTGAACAAAATTTTGATTATTAGAATTGTCAAATTGTATCTGACCACTTGGATCTGATGTCCTATGTCTTTCCCTACTATGACTTCTACTAACATTTTCTTGCCTTGTACGATTTCGTTCCCTGTCTTCGCAGCTTCTATTCTTTCGTACACAATTTACCTGTCTGTTATAGTTAGGTCGTTCTGTATTTCTTCTATTGTTAAATTCTTGTCTATTATAATTAGTATTGTTATTAAAATTTTGTCTATTATAACTAGTATTGTTATTAAGATTCTGTCTATTTTGATTATTGTTATTATTATTAAAATTTTGTAAACTATCACCATACCTAGTATTATTGTTATATGATTGTCTATATTGTTGATTATCATTTTTATTATATTGAAAGTTATTATTGTTTTTTCTGTTGTTATTATTACTTGTCATATTGCCTCTTTGGTAGAGTTTTGGCCAAGTAATTTGTAATTCAAGATGGCTCCTCAGAGAAACGGTCGTGTTTATGATTCGTTAGTTAAGTGCTGTAAAAAGTGCCTAAAAGTTGCACAAAGTGGTTTGTTATGTGCAAAATGTGGAACCTTATCACATAGTGGCTGCCTGAAGCAATTAAAATCTATAAAATATATCGACGATGAAACAGTTATATGCTGTGAAGAAAGTGTGAGGTTAAGTGATACATCAAACGAAATCTTGGATAAAGGGGCTGACGATGAGGGCCCGAGGATAACTGAAATCAGGTGCTTAAAGAAAATTATTTATCAAAATGATATTATAATATCAAATCAACAAATAACGATAAATTTACTGAAAGAACAAATTTATTTATTTAAATACATGCAATTAACCGACCAGTCGCCATCTACTCAACAAAATTTGAATTTAGTAAACCACTCTAACAGAAACCTCAATTTTGAACGACCGATACAGTCTAGCAGTAAAGAATACCCAAAAAACAAAAAAACTACACCCGCAAAAAATATTGCTGTTAATTAAGGTCTAGCTGTTGATAAAGAAAGGAGTTCCCCAACAAAAACTGTGTTTAAAAATGTTACCAATAAAAATAAACAAGTTGTTTCCTTAATCGAAAATAATAAACAATTATCAGCTGATATCTTAAGAATACAAACGGAAGCAAAATGTTCAGATATTATTAATTTAACAAACGATGATAATTTGATAAATATTGAGAATACAAATTCGGTTACAAATACTAGTGGACAAGAATGGAAAATGGTTAGACACAAAAAAAGGAATGGACGTTTTGTTATAGGTAATAATGAGAACTCAGAAATCAGTGGTGTCCCAAAATTTAGCCATCTCCATGTTACTAGAGTAGACCAACATACAACGGCAGAAAATCTTAAGAAGATGTTAGAAAAACACTTTCCAGAAGTAATATGTACGTCGTTAATGGCTAAGCATCCCAACATATATTCATCTTTTAAAGTTTCAATTTTTGAACAAAATTTCGGTAAAGCGATGGACCCAAAACTATGGCCAGTAGGCTCCTATGTAAGTAGGTTTTTTATGAAGCGTCCAACACATACGCAAATAAAGTGAATTATAAACAAATGACTTTTAAACAGGAAAAAGGAACGGATGAGTACGATCTCCTACTGTCAAATATTCAGGGACTAAATCAATTTAAAATGGATTGTTTATTTGCTGATTATAAGGAGTCTGACTTGAAATTTCTTTGTATGACTGAGACGTGGTCAGCTGATGGCGAGGTGATTCATTATAGTTTTCCAAATTTTAATATTGTAAATTCTTTTAGTAGATCCCAATATAAATGTGGTGGCGTTGCAATTTGGGCAAGGAATGATATGAAGGTTAGTTCCATTTTACTCGATCAGTACTGTGTTGGGGGCTGAAGTGGCATTATAATTTAAATCAACACACAATTTTAGTTTGCTACAGATCTCCTAAAGGTAAATTTGATGTATTTTATGAAAAACTTAATCTTATTTTAAATTCAAATTTTAAACCAAATCAATTCTTATTTTTAACAGGCGATTTTAATGTAAATTCCATGACACTAAATAATTCACACAGATTTTCTGGTCTTCTAGCATCTTATGGTTTGTCACCCAGAAACTTTACACCTACAAGGTCGACTTCCACATGCGGAAATATTTTGGATCAGGTATATACAAATTGTGATGATTGTATAGGTACTGTAAATGTAAATACTGAATCGGATCACGATATATTCCTATTGAGGTTGAATTTTATTAATCTAACTATGACATCAGTTCTAAATACTTTCTTACTATAGATGCATTCAACAATCTCTTGAGTAAAGAAACATGGCAAGATGTTTATCATGCAACTGATGTTGAGAGTAAATATAATGCCTTTCATGATAAATTACAGTTCTATTTCAATATTAGTTGTCCTATTAGAAAAACCAAACATTACCAAAACCAAATAAAAAAAACATGGGTCACACAAGAAGTAAAATCTTCTTCAGAAAGTCTGAAGGATTTGTATATTTTGAGTAAGGCATACCCTGACCTAAAAACTCTATACAGGCAAAAACAATATCAGCACAAAGTTCTTGTTGAGGCCACAAAGGGTCAGTTTTATTTTAACAAAATCTCTGAATCCTCTAACAAAAACAAAACCACATGGGCTGTTATAAATGAACTTAATGGAAAACAAAAAAATCACAAAAATATCTGTCTAAAAATAGATGATACTAGGATTACAGATTCAGATATAATATGTAACAAATTTAATGATTACTTTATAGATGCACCAATAGATATAATTAGTAAAATAATTCAATCAGATTTAAATTTTCAGCATTCCAACGATTTTAATCAAAATAGTTTGTTCATATCCTATGTAACAGAGGAAGATATCTTAGACATAATAAAATATAAAATTAAAAACAAACCATCGTGTGGTTTTGATGAAATATCAGGTATAGTAATTAAGAAAATTGCGTCTCAGATTTTGACACCACTTGCTCACATTATAAATGCTTCTTTTAATGCTGGTGTTTTTCCCAGTTTGCTGAAAACTTCTATCATTTCACCGGTATTAAAACAAGGTGATCCTGAATTAATGTCAAATTTTCGACCATTGTCTGTTCCATCAGTGATATCTAAGATTATTGAATATGCAATGCTAAAACAACTTTTATTATTTTTAGATATCAACCAAATTATCACAAAGCATCAACATGGATTTCGAAATAAATTTTCTACTTCCACAGCCATTAACAGTTTCTATGAGGAAGTCTTAATCTCTATTGAAAACAGTGAAAATCCAACTGCCATTTTTTGTGACCTCAGTCGTGCTTTTGATTGTGTGCAACACGATGTACTCCTCGATAGATTGTACAGATATGGTGTTAGAGGAGTTGCCCATAGTTGGTTTGGTTCCTATCTGAAAGACCGGCATCAAATAGTTAGAGTGAAAAATAACTTCAAGATTTCAATGTCTGATCCGATTGTTAATAAAAATGGGGTACCACAAGGCTCCATATTGGGCCCGATATTATTTATTTTGTATATTAATGAACTACCAAATGTAATGTCTGATGCATTTGTATCAGTTTATGCTGATGACTCAACAATGCTATATCGCGATAAAGACATAAATTTTTTACAAGATAAAATAACAAACTCACTGAAGACCTTCTCTGATTGGTCCAGTAATCAGTCGCTCCTGTTTAATGTTCACAAAACTAAATTTTTATCATTTACATCCCGTTCAAATTCTACTAAACCAAATTTAAGTGTTTCCATCAATGGTGAGGGTATTTTGAGTTGTAGTGATGTGAAGTTTTTAGGAGTGACTTTCGACTCTCATTTATCTTTTAAGACTCATTGTTGGAATGTATGTAAAAAACTCAATTCTAAATGTTATCAATTGAGAAATTTGGGTAGAATACTTAGTCTGCAACACCTTCGTCTTTTTTATTTTGCTGAGGTACAATCGACAATGAGTTACGGTATAACTGTCTGGGGTGGCTCTCCTAGTATAAAGGACGTTTTTAAGGCCCAAAAGCGTATTGTCAGATGTATTGCAGGTGTTCCGTATGGTTGGTCTTGTAAAAACCTATTTAGAGATTTAAATATAGTAACAGTGTATGGAATTTACATTTTGGAATTATTGATACTAATTCATAAAAATAAAAGAACTTTTTTATGTAACAGTGATATTCACTCACACAACACAAGAAATAAGAGACAGTTTGTAGTACCCTATCGACATTTAGAAATAAGTAGGAAGTCATCTACTGTCTCTGGTTTACTACTGTATAATCAACTTTCTCAAAAATTTAAAAACATTCATTCAACTACAGCTTTTAAAAACCAAGTCAAAGAGTACCTAGTGACCATGTGTCCTTATACATTAGGTGAATATTACCAGAGTGTATCTGTGAATGCCCAAGCTGCAACATAACCAAATTTAATATTATTTTAATTATATTATGATGTCCATATTGTACGTTTTATATGTATTTTAATGTTTTAAATATTTTTAGTGTATTGTTTTCATCTTTTTGTAATGACTTTATAGTGATTTATATTATACTTTGTAATTATTTAAAATTTATATTTATAATTTTAGTTTTGACTTGCTGTAAACCTTGTTGTAACTTACAGTCAAATAAACTATCTATCTATCTATCTATCTATCTATCTTTGTATTCTTTGAATAAAATTAATAAAATTCTCTATTGTTTGAATATTTTGTACAGTTACTGTTTGCACAACATCAGCATCAAAATGTCTAGATACATTTAAGACCGTTTCATCCTCTCTAAGTGGTGGTTCTAAATATTTTGCAACTGTTATCAGTTTCAATGCATAATCTACCATATTTGATTTTAAATTGTGATTATACTTTCCAAAATATAGAATTTCTCTAAACTTGGCTTGCTCTAGTTCACCCCAATAATAATTTAAAAATTTATTTTCAAATGTTTGAAAATTATCTAAATCATTTTCAATACTAGCAAACCAAGTTGCTGCATTGTCATTTAATGTCATTCTAATATAATCTTTAATATCATTAATATTATTCACAAATCTTAATTTATGTTTTAAACTATTTATGTATACTCTAGGATGCAAATTTTTTATATTACCAGAGAATTTAATCCCAGTCTCATTTGTTAAATTTAAGTAAGGTCTCCCTATGTCTCTCATTTGTGAAATATCATCTATTCTCTGTTCCACATTTCTTATTTGATTACTATTTATTTGGATATTTTGTTGTATATCGTCTAATTTTTCTTCTGTGTTTCTCCTGTCTTCGTTAATTTTTCTTCTAAGTTACATTTCTGCAACAAATATCTATCTTATTATCTTGAATAATAATCTTTACTTCTGTCCTCTCATTTTCTATCCTTTTCTTGTAGTCATTCCGTATATTTTTTATTTCATTTGCTACTTTTTTCTCTGCAGTTTCAAGTTTTTTATCCATTTGTTTTTCTATTTGTTTTACAATTTTATTATTATTATCTTCTATTTTCTTTTCTAATTTTCTATAATTCTCTTCTAATTTCTGTTCCATTTTTTTCATGTCTTCTTTGACTTCTTTTGAATTCTCTTCCAATTTTTTTATGTCTTCTTTGATTTCTTTTGAATTCTCTTCCATTTTTTTTCATGGCTTCTTTGATTTGTTTTGAATTATCTTCCATTGTCTTGTTCATCTGCATCATTAATGACATCAAAGTTGCCATATTGACATTTTCCTCTCTTTCTGTATTGATTTCTGCAGTATCTTGTGGAACTTGAACTAAACTCTCCTCTTGTATAGGTTGTGTTTCTACTTCCACATCTTCTTCATTCTTTTTGCTTCTTGTACCTTTCTTTCCTTGAGACATTTTGAGACTTTACTTGTTCAAATATAATTAAAAATAAAATCTATAATTTTTTCTTTCTAATGAAAATTAATTTAATTATATGAGAGCACTTATCTTCCCAAAACTAATTCTTTTAAATAGAGAGCCCCGCGGTGGGCGCCAAATTTGTTATGATGTATTGTTTGTGAATGATGAGCAATGAGTGTTTTTTTAATAATATAGGGTTTTTATCGCGGTTCTCAAAGAATTAGTTTGTCAGTACTTTTTTAAATTATCTTTATTATATCTATTATGAAACACATATATATCTAACCTAGCCAATGTAAATTTAAAATAAACTATCTTTAATTATAGTTTATTCGTCTTCCGGGTTTGGACCGTGTCATTTGTGAGTGACCCAAAAGTGGGTTCATCTCGACGTTTCGCTACAATTGTATGTAGCTTCTTCAGGAGAACAAAAAGAAACAAAAGACAGGAAGATGGGTAGTTAGCAACGGTAACTCAGTTACTCAACGGCAAGAGTGAATCCTAGGATTCACTCCCTGCCTCTCGACGCGTTAGTGTTCTGAGCTGTTGGACGTGAATCCCTGTCCTGGCATTTGGTTTTCACCTCTGGCTGCGTTGAGTAGTTGAGTTACTGTGACCAAATGCCCATCTTGGTAGTTAGTATTCGCCTCTGGTTGCGTTGAGTAACTGAGTTACCGTTGCTAACTACCCATCTTCCTGTCTTTTGTTTCTTTTTGTTCTCCTGAAGAAGCTACATACAATTGTAGCGAAACGTCGAGATGAACCCACTTTTGGGTCACTCACAAATGACACGGTCCAAACCCGGAA
The DNA here is from genome assembly GCF_040954645.1 of Diabrotica undecimpunctata. NCBI lineage: Eukaryota > Metazoa > Arthropoda > Insecta > Coleoptera > Chrysomelidae > Diabrotica > Diabrotica undecimpunctata. The sequence goes on from NC_092808.1 coordinate 73,351,216, forward strand.
GACGAATAAACTATAATTCTGACTCTGGCCGTGGAAGCCTACGATTTTAACTACCTTTAAATTGAAATTATTATGAAACTAATTAAATTCTATAGACAATGTAAAATTTAAACAAACTATCTTCAAAATTGAAATTGTTATGACACTAACTAAATTATATTAACAAAATTTTGTACCTTTCTGTCACTGAATGCCTAAATGAACTGTTTTCTATTATATAGATTATAATCACCACTCAAATGTCTTCTTCTCAGCTTCGGTTATCCTTGTTTTTGTGAAATTACTTTTTCCAATTATCAGCTTCCACCAATTTAAGATATTTTTCTTCACAGCATTTATAAACCACCAAGCAAAACAGCAAACAGCATTTATTTTTATTCTTCTTTTCAATATATCATAATCCAATGACCAAAATTATTATTTAATTTTAATATTCAATTAATACTTCTTCCATTATCATCATTTATACATAACATAATTTTTAATCTTCAATAATATTTTCTTTATACTGTTTCTTAATCTTGATTTCACTCACTAAATTGAACAATTGTAACTGATTGACTGCCTCTAACTAATTTTAATACTAAAACTGGCCATCATAGTAACTGTAACTCATAACTGATTGACTAACTGAATGGACTTTCTTACTAAACTGCCATCTTGAATCCAAATCACGGGTATTTATATCTTTTCAATCTTCCAGAACCATCTGGTAAGAAATCATGTTCGATTTAGTTCTATTTCTTCTATATGGATGTTCTCGAAAAAAGTATATGTTCGATCCACAGACATAACCATTATTTCGAGAATGTTCCACCGTAAACAAAGGTCAAATTCTCTATTCTGGAGAATTCTTTAATTTTCTATTGATAATTTTGTTGACATTTAGGCTTTTCAGATCAGAATAAACACTTAAATCAGTAACTATATATAAATTAAACATTTTAAACTATCATTTAATTATAACCCCATTTTATATTCCTAATTATGAATTTCTATCTGTCACTTTACGGAGTATTTTTGGTTGCCTAGTCACATGGCTCACTTAAATATATCTACAATATTAAAATACAACTTTTTACAATTATTATATGCTAATTTCTTAAAAATGCCCTCACATAAATATATTTTTATAAAATTCTCTAGTATATAACTTATTAAAATAACCAAATACTTTTAATATCTAATATTATCTAGTAGTGTAACTTATAAATTATTTTCTATAAACACCAATCATATCAATATATATATATATATATATATATATATATATATATATATATATATATATATACAGGGTGGTCCTTAAGTAATTGTACAAAAAGAAACAGTAGATTCTACACTTTAAAATATTACGATTTAACCCAAATTGCTTTAATAAAATGTTGATATTAAGAAAGATACAGGGTGTTAAAGTGCAAATTTAAAATTTTATTTTTCGCTATAACTTTCATGTTTGTAAACATTTATGTATAAAAATTTACAACTGGGTACTTTTAAATACGAGAAATTATAATTTAATGCACACTTTGATGTAGCTAATAGAGGGCGCTACATATGCCACATATGTAGCATAAATTTGCACTTAACTTTTTTGCTCTTTAAGTTAGCTGTATTTGTGACAGAAAATATTAAAGATACATTATATTAACAAAAAAAAGTTATACTTGTTAATAACTTCAAAATTCAACAGTTTTCGAGATAATCGCATTTTATAAATCAGCTGCATAATTCTGATTTAAGGCAATTACTCCAGGCAACGAAGGGAAAATAGACAAAAACATTAATACTTCTGAATTTTGGCATAAAATATCTTTATCTAAAGTTAGTAGTTTACGAAATGATAAATAAATTAAATATATCAGCAGGATAATTAATAAGAGGATTTGACAAAATAACAGAATAATAGGCTTTAACATCAAACATTTTATGTTATATGTTAAATTCAAAGTAACTGTTCGATTATATCCACCATTTTCTTTAATTCATTTTTCAATATATTCCATAAAAGATTGTCTCATATGAAATAGCATCATTGGTTTCAAAGAAACTGCTGCAGTATTTATTTCTTCCCATAGTTGATTGCGAATGTTTATGGGATTCTTATAAACACGTTGATTTAATGCGCCCCATACACCAAAATCAAGCGGATTGAATTCTGGGCTACGTGGTGGCTATAATGTATAATGGATGAATATATACTTTTGGCTACATATCCAAATCTTATGGTATATTGTGGAACTACATCTTATTTGTCGCAGAGGTTAAATAATGTAATAAACTTTGATGTATCTCGTTCATTGGTTACTTATATACACACGGGATAACCTATCCATGACATTACTTATTTATATGATTACGTTACAGCTCACGAGTAACTATAATTACATCTCGAACAAATGGACTATTATGATTAACTAACGAACTAATATTATGGTGAACTAAATTGTCTGTGTAATGAATAATAAGTATTCTTTTAGGATTTTTTATGAATTAAATAATTATATCAATATCTCACCATATTGCCAAGGAATATGACTACCACGACCAATTCAAAGTTCAGAAAAGTTGTATTTAAGTATGTTCTCACTGCCTTCTCTATAGAATGTGGAGGTAAACCATCTTGCATAAACCACATATTTTGAGTTTTCAGCATTTTACAATAGAGAAAAAGTAATACAACGCCAGTATAGAAACTTAAGAAGCGATAGAAAAGGAAAATTGTAAACATAATGACGGTCAACGTCTGAATACGGACACGGTACCTAAAGAAGAAGATGAAGAATCTTTTCTCCAATAAGACCTTTAGCAGCCATAACAAAGCATTTTTTTATGTAACGTTATCATCTTTGAGTTGTTTTAATAAGAATAAACTATGAATTATGCTTATCTACACATATTCAGTGCTTTACCGCACAAATATTATTATGCAGCTGACTTATAAAATGCGATTATCTCGAAAACGGTTGAATTTTAAGGTTATGAACGAGTATAACTTTTCTTTGTAAAAATAATGTATCTTTAATATTTTTTAACACAAATAGAGCTAACTTAAAGAGCAAAAAAGTTAAGCGTAAATTTATACAACACATGTGACATATGTGGCGCCCTCTATCAGTTACATTAAAGTGTGTATAAAATTATAATTTATCCTACTCAAAAGCATCGAATTATAAATTTTTATCCATAAATATTTACAAACGTAAAAGTTATAGCGAAAAATAAAATTTTAAATTTCCACTTTAACACCCTGTATCTTTCTTAATATCAACATTTTATTAAAGCAAGTTGACTTAAATCGTAATATTTTTAAGTGCAGAATCTACGGTTTCTTCTTGTACAATAACTTAAGGACCACCCTGTATATATATATATATATATATATATATATATATATATATATATATATATATATATATATATATATATATATATATATATATATATATATATATATATATATATATATAATAGTCTCCCGTTTTATACCGCTGTCGCGGCTTTGGGAGTATAGCAGGGTAGTCTGCTATATCTAGGGCCTACGGTATACAAGGAAGGTAACATGGCCAGTGCTACGCTTCAACCGTCTATTATTACCCCTGGTTTTACCCAAGGTACTCATTTTTATTCAGGCTGAGTCGACCTGGGGCCTATAGACATTTTTAAAATGTCTAGATGTTCTTGCCGGCGGTGGGATTCGAACCCCGGACCACCGGCTTGCGAGGCAAGCATCCTACCGCTTGCGCTACGCAGGCCCTATATATATATATATATATATATATATATATATATATATATATATATATATATATATATATATATATATATATATATATATATATATATATATATATATATATATATATAAAGATCATAGATCAACCACTTGCCAAATTTTTGCATAATTATGATGGATATGCTCCCAGATTTTATTGTCTACCTAAAATACATAAGCCCACATTGAGCATGAGGCCAATTGTTTCCTCCATCAACTCACCAAATACTAATATTTCTAAATTTTTAACTGACATCTTATCGAAATCTTATAATTATAACAACAACTTTAATATTGTGACCACCGGCTTGCGAGGCAAGCATCCTACCGCTTGCGCTACGCAGGCCCTATATATATATATATATATATATATATATATATATATATATAAAGATCATAGATCAACCACTTGCCAAATTTTTGCATAATTATGATGGATATGCTCCCAGATTTTATTGTCTACCTAAAATACATAAGCCCACATTGAGCATGAGGCCAATTGTTTCCTCCATCAACTCACCAAATACTAATATTTCTAAATTTTTAACTGACATCTTATCGAAATCTTATAATTATAACAACAACTTTAATATTGTTGATTCTTTTCATTTTAGTGAATTTATTAATAATTTTGAACTTCCACAAGGCTACATTTTAGTGAGTTTTGATGTGGTATCTCTTTTCACTAACTTACCTCTTTCTAGCGTTATTACCTCCCTAAGAAATCACTGGAACTCCATCCAACCTAATTGTCCTGTATCCTGGGATGTATTTGCAGAACTTTTGCAATTAATATTTGACACTAATTTTTTGGTCTTTAACGACAAATATTACCTTCAAATTTTTGGGACACCTATGGGTTCCTCAATCTCTCCCATCCTAGTTAATTATGTACTGGATGATTTAGTATCTGACCGGTTGGGTCTTTTAGATTTCCAAATTCCTTTTATTAAACGGTATGTTGATGACTTATTACTAGCCTTACCTCCAGACAAGATTCAGGCCACCTTGTCTTTGTTCAATGAGTTTGATCCTCACTTACAGTTCACTGTTGAACTTGAGGACTCTAACACAAACAGTATTCCCTTCTTAGACATGCGTGTCATTAGAATGGGAGATAACACCCTAACTACAAGTTGGTACAGGAAACCAATGGCCTCTAATAGGTTTCTCAACTACCACTCTTGTCATCCTTTCAAATATAAATTAAACCTAATTAAAGCTTTAAGCTGCAGACTAAATAGACTGACACATCCGGTTAATCGAAGGGAATCCCTTCAATTATTGAAGACAATTCTGATTGAGAATTCCTATCCATCCTCCCTTATTAATAAATACCTTTTTGTACAAAGCTATGGTTCCTCTTTAAATGATATACCCAATGGTGACCAACTTAGAATAATATCAAACAATTCAATTAACAACACTGTTCTGCCTAATACTGTACTTGGGACTCCAACTACCCATTACTCATCATTACCTTATTTTCCTCAAGTTACTGAGAATCTCGTTAAACTGTACAAACAAAATAACGTACCGGTTAAAATTGCAATTAAGAACGCTAAGACTGTCAGGAATTTGTTTTCAAAAACTAAAACACCTCTGTCCCTTCTGGAACAAGTTAATGTAATATATCATATACCTTGTGCTGAGTGTGACTCATGTTACATCGGTCAGACAGGGAGATCACTGAGAGGGCGTCTTACGACACACCGCAGTGATATTAACTTATCTAAGCATACCTGTGCTCTTGCCCAGCATGCTATTAACACTAAGCACGAAGTGAACTTTAATGAAGTTAAAATTCTTGGCACTGAACGCAATCTCGTTAAAAGACAGTTTTTAGAAATGTGTTCAATATTAAAACACCCAAATACCCTTAATAAGAGAACCGACATTAGTAATTTGAGCCAAATTTATCATGCATTAATTTTGCAGAATTAGGCTTAATATGTTGTTTACTTTTAAATTTGTCCCTTAATGGGTTCTTTTTCAACATATTTTCATATATAATAAATTAAATAAAAATAAAATAAAATAAATATATTATTCTTTTCCTTATTAACTGAGATTTATCAACTTAAATTTTATTAACTATTTGGTTAATATCACTTTTACATACTCAAAGTAATTGTTCCTATTGATTAACTTTTTTGGTAAAATTTTAAACTGAAATTGATTCATAGAATCCTTTTCACTGCAGTTCCTAATACTGTGAACCTAGGGACTGTGGAAGTTGAATTAATCTTCACCTGTTGCTGGCTAACCAGTGACGTCATAAATAAAATATTTAATATATGATATTTTAGATAGACCTCGCATGCTTTGTTCTTTGTTAACAAGTCAAACACTGGGGGGTAAATGGTGATATTAACCACCTTTTCCTTTCATTTTTTGGCTTTTTAACGACAAGCTGTCAACCAAATTTATCACATTCTATGAATGTACCGTTCTATTATATTAGAAGTTGGTATTTTGCCTTGCTATTCTGTCATCTGACTTCAAGGCTATATCTATTCACGGTGTATGCGTGGGTGTTAAACCTGTCACTTCATTTACCTGCGAGACTCAGTAAGCTTAAGACTGGTAACTTTATTTTTATCTTAATTACTACATCAATCTTAAATAATTTAATAATGATACCTTAAGTTAAAATGAAAATCTAATTGATTATAAATAAATTGTTGGAAGTGCATACTCATGATCTTTCTAGTTCTTTTACACAACAAAATAAACTTTAATGTTTTTTACTTAAGTTTTTATAATAACTTTTTTATATACATATATTTTTACCACATGTTCTTTTGCTGTGCTAATGTTGTTTAATTGCAAACTTTTCCTAGTTTCAATTAGTTGTTTTATACAACTTTAACTCTAAATGTCCAGTTTCGGAAGCTTTTTTATACTTTTAATATCATTGACTGCTACATGTCTGTGTAAGGTAACACACATTTTTTAACTTCTCTATGGATGTTTGGTTTCATATTGTTCTTTTTAGATGAACTGATGATGCTTTCTGAGCAGAAAGCGAAACGTCTTCAATAAATAGATGAAGTAGCCAACTTCTTTGTCTTTTATTTCTCCACTTTGACCGAAAAACCCACCACTCTTCGAGTGTACCTTAGTTTATATATATATATATATATATATATATATATATATATATATATATATATATATATATATATATATATATATATATATATATATATATATATATTTATATATATATATATATATATATATATACAAACAAATATATATATATATATATATATATATATATATACAAACAACACAGTTTATTAGGGCTGCAGTCAGAAAATTTGGCCGGGATGTTACAGAAACACTCTTTTGACTGTTTGGTCTTGGTCTAGCTTTCGGAATTGTTTTATTCCTTCTTCAAGACACTGTAATTAAAAGAATGTGTAAATATTTACAATATATCACAAATTGTCAGTGCAACTTACTAGTCGTCGAGATTATTTATATAAAGCTATGACAGTCAACATTAATAACACACATATAAAATATAACATATAAAATAATGAACAAAACATATTTTAAAATTTAGTTATTGATATTAAAACTTCGTTTGTGACATCTTTTAATGGTGTGTTTTAAGAGAGAACAGAAAGAAAAAACAAAAATAGTATGAATTAAAATGTAATTAATTGTTCTTCATGTTTTATTAATGGAAGTAATATATTAAACCTGTCTTGTTGGTATGCAACATGTTTTACATGCAAGTGTATTATGGGTGTATATGTAAAAGTAAATCTTTATTTTATTTTTAATGTTTTGTCAAAAATAAAATAAAAAAAAATAAAATAAAGATTTACTTTTACATATACACACCATAATACGCCTGCATGCAAAACATCCAGAAAAAGGGTCATAAGGCAAGGAACGTT